>NC_035108.1:367886221-368187784 GCF_002204515.2 Aedes aegypti | reverse complement strand
GTTTGCCTTCCATCCTCTCCAGAACTGATCCAATTGCAATCCGCTTCTCAATAAGGCCGTTAGAGCAAAAGAACGGCCCGGTAGGTTTATACAGTGTTTGACGATATATTTGCAACTATTTCAAATACAAAATTATCAAATTTCGTGGGCCAAATCCTAGATATGTCGATTGGAATGACATTTTCACAATATTTTAGTCATAACTCTTGGAAATGGCTAGCTTCCACGGCTACAAAGCAAAACCATGGTGTCTGGGTTAGATTCCCAGTCAGTCCACGATCTTTTCGTAATGAAAATTTCCTTGACTTCCCTGAGCATAGAGTATCATCATACCTGCCACACGAAATACGAATGTGAAACGGATTTTTTTTTTCAAATAAACGCTCACCTAATAACTGTGGAAGTGCTCATTGAACACTAAGCTGAGAAGCAGTTTAAATCCCAGTAGGACGTAATGCCAAGAAGAAGAAGAAGTATGGGAAATCAAAAAAGTTGCAAAGATATTGCCCCATACTGTAGCTTCAAGACTTCTTGACGTGTCAGTTATTGGCCGAATGTGTTTGTTTTCCCAAGTTGTTCTGCCTTGCGTTCGTTTTCTCGGTTAAATATTGTGGGTAAATATTTTAGCTGCAGTTCGGTTCAGTTGTATAAATTTGTGTTTCTTTTTTTGGGCTTTGTTTTTCCCTTCGGGCCAGGAATGCAGCCCTCCTGTTGCTTCTGCTGGTGATCGACCAGAATAACTTTCCTGTTAATTGGTTAATGCTTTGGAAAAATTAGTGGGAAGACCATCATGGCTCGGAAGAATTATTAAGAGTGGAAACCGTTTCTTTTTTATGCTGGGTACTTGAAATACCAAAGTCATCATCATGAACAGCCAAAGCATACGCTTCTACGAGGACCCAATTTATCAATTTACGGCACCGCTTTATTGCTCTCAGTCTCGAGGTGTATGATAGATTCTCTAAGGTTTCACCCGCACCCTCGAAGAAACTCGATCACGGGGTGACACATTTGTGGTAGCGGGAAAACTATTCAACAATAAGCCACATTAACCTACCCGACGCAGTTGAACGCTATGGGCGTAGCCAGAGGAGAGCTGAAGAGTGTTGTTACCCCTCTGGCAGATGACAAGAATTTGAAGCATTCTTCTTCAGGGACATTCCTGTTATATACTAGATTTCTCCATAAAAATTTTTGAAATGATTTATTTTAGAAATTGTTCCATGAAGTATTTTGGATTTCCAGGGTTCTTAGGATAATTTCCTTGAATTCCTATCGGATGCTTTAAAGGAATGTATTAAAAGTATACTCTGCTAGGAGAAATTCTGGATTCGTTTTAAAGGAAACACTTATTATTTTTAGGGTTACGATGCCATGCAATTCGTTTTTAATTTTCATACAAAAAAAAACAACTCTTGGGGAAAAGGGGTTTTAAAATCTGTGGTGTTTCATTTCACGCAAGAAAAAATCAGAATTATCAGATGAAAGTGTGCAGATGATGCTTATTGCAAGAAATTCACTTTTGATGCAATCCTGGCTATGTCCATGTCAAAACGTGGTTCCAATAGATAAACTCCACAGGCAGCCGATACAAAAACGACGTTTGATAACATAGTCTATGCGTGGAACGCTACAACACATGTTCAACACTTTAATCACTTTTCAAGCGCACTCCGGCTGAAGGCTGCCATGAATCCTTTTCAAATGGAAAGAAGCTAATTAGAATGCCTACTTCTTGTTTTACCCAGTCTCAATCACCTTCCCTCGGGGAACATCAATTACTCCGTCTTGGGGGGATTTAAATAGGAAAAGAAGACGACACGAAGAAAGACTTGTCTTTGTAACGCGATACTTGTGATATCACCCAGCTGGTGATAGCTCAACGGAATGGAATTTAACTGACAAAGGACACCAGATGCCGGCGGTCGATGCTGGCTCAGGAAGGAATGAGTCGAGCCAGGAAATATATAGCACCTAATTACTTTCCGACTGTGGAGGAGTTATTTATCTTGCTTCGGAGTTTTATTCGCCAGCAGGAAGGTGACAGCGCCTTGGTCAGACATCAATGGTAAACAAGTTTTAATCGACTGTCTTTTGAAGAGGTCCACGAGATGCTAATTATAGCAAAATTATAATGATGGTTCGCAATTCGTTCGGTGCTAAGCAATGTTTAATTGTTTTGAGCAAGCTATTGATGCAGGACCCCATGTTCTTGACTCATTCATCCATATGGGTAACACGCGAGCCGAATTCTTCTAACTCCTGATGTGCTCTGCAAGAAAATTCCACCGAATGCGATTATCTTAAAATGTCGATATACCGTTGCAGTGATAATAAAAATCACCTAATGTTTCATATTTAACAAATTTGAAACATTCGTGTCCTTGAAGAACGAAAAAAATCCAAACCTAGTTGGAGTTTGACGTTGTGTTTGAATTACGCGCATATTACCTGCGTGTTACCGCCGCCGCTAGATGTGGATTTAAAATAAGCACCGCAATACTATCGACATAGAGGCGTACTCGCACACTCTAATACTGCTGATTGTTCCTACGAAGTTCATCCATAGAGTTTACTATTGTGGATAAGGCTAGTCAAAAAATGGAATCGTGTAGTTTAATGCGAACATCTATATCAGCAGCTTGAAGAAATGTTAATTAGGAGAGCAAGAATCAAAGCCATGACCAGGGCTGTGCACTTTCGAAAGCATTTTGTGAAACACGAAGCTTTGGTTGCGTCGTCTCGATGGTGACGAACAACTGCGTCGCTTCGTTCTTCTTTCACCACTCATTCGTTTCGTTACCTGGTTGAAAGCAGCGAACAAGAAAGGTGAAATGAAAGAGAAAAGAACTTCGTTTCATTTGATTTCATTGAAATCTATCAAAATGTTTTAAATTGGATTTTACCTATTTTTTTGCAATAGTAATGTATATAACTTGTTAGGTAATAAATTAAGATAGAGAAAGTATGCGACGTGGTGTCCCGTTCATTTGAATTAATCTACTCCTAAAGTTAGAGATTACCGATTGAAAGACCAGCTCGCTGCGGTGAGGCTCTGATATATGACGCGCGACGCACGAAAGAAATGAAAGACAACGCTTGCTGCGATGAAAGGAAATGTTTGTCGGATTGAAACGAAACAGTAGAGTTTCAATCGAAAGAGTAGCTTGAGTCAGTCAGTTGGGGACTGAAAATGCTTTCAATGAATTGAAAATGGACGGCCCTGGCTATGACCATCTCTTTATGAGCCAAATCTGTAATCAACTACAGGCATACCTGGTTTGCAATATGCTAATAAAGTGGCTGGGCCCTATTTTGTTGTGAAATTTTAAAGGAAAATTAATAAATATACAAAGCCTTTGCAACAAGAGAAAATTCAACAGGTCACCATATCATTCTTTGGATTGTTTCGAAAATTTCACAATTTCGAATTTCTAATTCATAGATTCTACAGGGTTCAGATATTTATATAGAGCTCTTCCAGAGACTTCTTGATGTAGGAGGAGCTGTTCAATCTAGCAAGGGTGGTTCAACAGATTACTTCAACGGTTATGCATCATACTTCAGATTTTTTTTAACGAACCAGCTGAAATTATTCCAGTAGTTTCTTTATTTACATAAGTTTCGAATTCTGCAAGAAGTACAGAAGATTTTCTAATGATCCTAATTACTCCAAATGGATGTTTACATGCAGTGTTCCATAGGTCCCTTCAAGAGTTTTCAACACTTTCACTTTTTCAAAAACAACTTCAAAATTCCTCAATGAATTTGTTCAAACATATTTGAAGATAACTTGTAGAAGTTATTTGGAAATTTAAAAAAGAAATTCTTTAAAATATTTGTTCATATATACGTGCGTTTGTTGACATACACTGAGGGAATTGATTATAATGGAACACCAAGAGATTAAACTTTATAATTTTACTACTAGCAAATGATTTACTTTACATGAATTTTTATGAAAAACATCTCATAAGACGCTATGAGAGTTCTGTTTGATCTTTCGACCTTGACACTTGCTTTTCCCGAGGCAAGCGACGAGGGCAGGATCAAACATGTCGCGCGTCGGTCTCGTAAGTGAAAAAGTGGCGTGATCGGTGATTTCGGTTGAAGAAAGTGAAAAAGTGCCGCGATCGGTTAGTTCTGTTTGATCTTTCGACCTTGACGCTTGCTCCTGGGCAGTGCGTCAAGAAAGCCCGAACAGGTTTTTTTTTTGTTTTTTTTTTGGGTCGCGCGCTTTTTTTTTTCCTGAGTGCTTTTTTATAGCCGAGCAAACGAGTGAAGCCGAAAGTGGATTGTGGCTGCTCAGTCAAGGATAACGGATCAATTGGTGAGCTCGTTTCATGCTACTATTTCTAATCTATAAAATATGTATGACTGCACATTCAATCGTTACAATGGTGGGATGTAAATATGATTTTTCAACAAACTATGGATGGTTCGTCACTGTGAGTGTCGACACAAACTCTGATTCATGATTTATTTATGTTTAACATTTTTTTTCAGAACACCTCTTATATACCTTTATTTTTGTAATTAAAAAAACTTTGAATGGTTCGACACTACAAGTGTAGACTTGCGAAAGGTTCACTTTATTCAACAAACTTTGGATGGTTCGCCACTGTAAGTGTCGGCATAAGAATAAGAGTGTTCTATGATGTCCCAACCAATCGAGTTTTTTGTTTCTTTTCAAATGAGTAAAATATAATAACACATGCTTTCGTCCTGACAGCTGTAGGAATGTTACATTTAGGTATTTGTTCAACAAACTTTGAATGGTTCGTCACCTCAAGTGTCGGCATAATTTTCCTCTACATAGAAATTGTTCATATCAAATGAAAATATTATATTTACGTATAAGCATGTATATATCTCACAAATCATTGTTTATCATGGTCTAATCGCTTATCAAAGTGAATCCTATGACCTAACGATCCTCCCCATTAACAAACATCCCTCCCAGTAACCTTTGTGGAGATGCAGAGGCAAACACGGTCTCCAAAAAGCAAAGGTTACACACTAACATTCCTTCCCCCAATCCCACCTGACTGCAAGAACGTGGCCGGCGCCGTTATTGACCCTGTATAAATAGAGGCACTGAATTATGCACACTGAAGAAGATTATGGCCAATCCCAGCCGAACTTCTAGTTGATTCTTTGTGCATTTTCACTGACTTCGGTCAATCACGGAATAGCAACCATTGATATGTGTAGTCAGTCTAAGCTAAGCTAAGCTAAAACATCTCATAAGACGCTATGAAAAACATTTATCATGAATAAAAGAGTTATAAGCTAACCACTGTAAAATGTTTACTTTAGTTAGACAAATATATCCACTATATTTTTTAAAGATATTTTCCCATAGAAACCAGTTCTTTTTATGTTCAAGGTCATCGTGGAGTCCGCTCTATGTTGATCAGCAGCGAAACAGCCACAATATTATGCAATTGTCAGAAAAAGATAAATAACCATTCTACCTAAACCAATTTGTATCTCTAACGTCGTTTAAACCGCTGTTTTTACGGTTCTATAATAAGCCCTCTAATACCGAATGGAATGTAATGTTGTGTACTTGTTGGTAGATCGGAAATCAAAATAATTTTATTTTTGGTTTAAATCTTGGCTCATAACCCGCATATAAGTGAATTTTCTATGACTTGAAACTTTTTTGTATATTTGAAAATTGTTTGAATAATTGTATTTTATAACCTTCAAATGCCTGGGGTTTGTTTAACGTGAAATATAAAGAATCGCACATTTTATATTTTTCTACAAACAATTTATCACCAGGTCCGTCCCACTCGGGCTCAGATTGGGTACCACTTCTAGTACCGTAATCCGGGGTAACATTGATCATTTTTTTGAATATTTCTTAAATATTTGATTTGAAAATAAATGTGTTGCAAAATTTATATTTTTAAAACAAGTACTGCCACCCATTGTTCGTGTCTATGTTCTGTATTTTGTTCTCTGAAAGTTTGAAGGATGTTTAAAAAAATGTTTGAAGTGTTTTTTTTTATTTAGCTGATATGGGGTAACATTGATCACCCATGAAAACATCGTTCAGTAATATTGAAAATATCATAACTTACTAAAATCATGGTCCCTGAGGCCGAATATGAAGGCCAAACTCTTACAAGTCATTTACTTTTTGAGTTATTTTAATATTAAAAACTCCTTGGATTGTGGAATACGCCTAAAAGTTGAACATATTTATGAAAGTTTTGACAATGGAATCGTTTTCAGCGATGTCATTTTTAGTAACAACTGCATTTATCTTGCTCATATCGTTTTCAGAACTCATGTGAGACATGATTCTTTAATGGTGTCATCCATAATCATGAAAATCATTGTTTACAAAAGTTGCAAAATTTACGCATGAACACAGTTAAAATTTTTGCAAAAACCTTATTGTTTATTACCTCATGAATAGAAGAAAAAGAATCACCATTCTTGCATTGAAAATATTTCATCAATAAATGTTGCTTCGAGCTTTTTACGAAGAGGGTCATTGCGATCAATTTTACCCCGCTGATCAATGTTACCCTGGATTACGGTACTGCATTTGGTCCTTTTTTCCGTTAGTTACACAGAAAACAAAATATTTTCCAGAAAAAAATTAAGATTTAATATTTTAAAAAGTATTGTTAAAACTTGAATTTTTATTATTGCCAGAAATCAGTAATATTGAAGCCTCTTTTGTTCAAAAATAAAAATTATAAATATCAAAAACCAAAAATTCGTAAATTCTCAAATAAAAATAAGTCTTTACCCAAAACAATTAGAAAACAGAAAGTTATATTTATATCAAAAATAAAAACTTGAGTAATAGAGGGTTAGATGCAAACAAAATTCCGCGATTTACTTAATTTAGGATACTGAATCCATTGCCGTTTTTTTAAAAACATCATAACACGTGTATTTTTGAAATATTGGCTGTTGGAAATGCATTCTCTAACGCTGAAAGGGTTACGCTAGTATTGATGTAAGGTACCCAGGGGCAAGTGAGAATACGGGGTAAGTGGGGCGTTTCGTCATAGCTCACTTAGAACATGTTTTTCATGGTGGATTCTTCTAGAAAGTTGAAGATACAATGACAAGGAATGTATTTAGTACTAAACATTTTGTTATTTTCATTACCATGTGGTTCATGTAACAGTTGTCAGTTCAGCGCCATTTTCAACTTGCGTGATAAATTGTGACACGTTTCACGTCTTGCATTAACTCGCAAAACATCAATGTGTTATAAATCGAATTTCCATCAAGAAGCTACAATTTTAAGTATTATTACAAGCTGCTAACGATAAACCAGTATTTTGTTTTCATTTCATATGAAATTTTTGATGGTCTATCTTAACCCAAAATATGTTTGTACTCGGGGTAAGTCGGACCTATCAAAACAAAAACCAGAATCAAAACTTTTCGTATACGTTTCATACATTTTCCTAGAGAGTAGCACTAAAACATTCAAACAAATGATTTTTATCAAAAAAAAAGATCAATCTCATATTACGTAATTGCATAAAAAGGAGAAGAAAAGTGTAGTTATTCTTTATTTTTTATTTATTTTTTATATATGAAAAACGACTTCAAAATTGAACAAACACGAAAATGAAATTTAAAATGCATCATGAGAACGATTACTTTTCTATTTTATTTGAACTTGATTTGTTATTTCGACCAATAGTGATTGAAAACAATTTCACCCCATTAAGTGGTTTTCTGCCATGCATATAAATAATAACAAAACATATTTTCGTCAATTATTGATTGTTTATGTGCTGCATTTTAATTAACAACTTATAAATGATATATTTTGAACATGTTTAATTCTTCTTTACGCTTTTATTGAGGAATTTTCAGTTATTATCAAATGTGAGGTGACATACTATTAAATAAAGGTTTTCTTCCTAAAACGTAACGTATTTTATGGTTGATCCCTTATGTACATCAAATATGTGCTTAAAATTAAAAATCTATGACTTATCAATTCTATTATTGTAATGGTTAACTTACTGATGTGGATTGACGCATGAAACTGGTAGTGTCCCACTTGCCCCGTTTAGCGAGGTAACTGCGTCCAATGGCTCATTCTAAAGCTTTCTTCCAAGGTTTTCACAATTTCGAAATTATTCGATCAGTTTCATGCACACACCAGCAAATATGTTGCCAAAACGTGATTGTGTTGTTTAATTTGAAAAATATTGACATTTGAAAATTTAACTGAACAATTTGTTAGAAATATCGTTTTTTTTTCGTTCCCACTTGTCCCGCGGTATATATACACTACCCGTCATAAATACGGACTCACTAAAATAAGTATTGCAACACTTAGCTGAATATTGAATCACCCTGAAAAGTTTAGCATCACCTCAAAACAGGTAATTTCTCATTGCTATATCTCGAGATCCTTACGACTTACAAAGAAGCGATCTTCAGCAAAGTTGCTCAGGGGTTCAAGGACATCCGGAAAGCGAACAGTTTAGTTCACGATTTTGCCGCTAGGTGGCGCTAGTGAGCATGTAAAATTGAGCATTTTGAACTAGTTCTAGCTTGTGATCCATGAGAGATAGAAAGTTCGAGTCTTCGGCAAAGTTGCTCAGGGGTTCAAGGACCTCCGGAAAGGGATAAGTTTAGTTCGTGATTTTGCCGCTAGGTGGTGCTAGTGAGCATGCAAAATTGAGCATTTCAAACTAGTTCTAGCTTGTGATCCATAAGAGATAGAAAGTTCGGGTCTTCGGCAAAGTTGCTCAGGGGTTCAAGGACATCGGGAAAGGGAACAGTTTAGTTCGCGATTTTGCCGCTAGGTGGCGCTAGTGAGCATGTAAAATTGAGCATTTTAAACTAGTTCTAGCTTGTGATCCATAAGAGATAGAAAGTTCGAGACTTCGGCGAAGTTGTTAAGAAGGCCAAGTACATCCGGAAGACAAACAGTTAGGTTGGAGATTTCGCCGCTAGGTGGCGCTAGTGAGCATGTAAAATTGAGCATTTCAAACTAGTTCTAGCTTGTGACCCACATGAGATAGAAAGTTGGAGTCTTCGGCAAAGTTGTTCAGAAAGTCAAGGACATCCGGAACACAGATACAGTCAAACCTCCATGAGTCGATATCTGAAGGGACCATCGACTCATGGAAATATGGAGTCGTGGAAACAAATGCTTTGGAAAGCTGTTTGAGGGGACCATCGTAGTAACCATGAAATTTTGGTTACAAGCTAGAACTAGTTCAAAATGCTCAATTTTACATGCTCACTAGCGCCACCTAGCGGCAAAATCGCGAACTAAACTGTTTGCTTTCCGGATGTCCTTGATCCCCTGAACAACTTTGCTGAAGATCGCTTCTTTGCAAGTCGTAAGGACCTCGAGATATAACAATGTGAATTAACCTGTTTTGTGGTGATGCTAAACTTTTCGGGGGTGATTCATTATTCTGCTGAGTGTTGCAATACTTATTTCAGTGAGTCCGTATTTATGACGGGTAGTGTACTTCTGTCACTTCGTATTAAATGCTGATTACGTAGTCAAAACTTAAGATAAATTCGCAGTTTTTGTTTGTACATCGTGATATATTGTGACTAACGATTGTTTCATCGTCGATTGAGATTGAGAGTGACAAAATCTCGTAGGTGTTATTCTTGAAGAAGGTGATCAACGATCGACGAACAATGCAAAAAGTGCTCTACATGCATCGATATGATGAAGGGTATCTACACTGTATATGCGAAGGAAGATGTGCCCGCAAATTTCATCCATTGTGCGTCAGTGTCAGTGAATCAGATTTATGCGCGCTGTCCAAAAATATTATTTGGGTGTGCGATGATTGTATGCTAGAATTTTGCATAGCCAGAGATCGCATTCCAAATTCCAAACCTGAACCGTCGGATCTCAGTTGAACTGGAGGGGCACATATTTCATTGATTCCTTCTATTGAGGGATAAACTGCAACTTCTTAGTCATACATGCCTTCTCAATCCAGACGTGCAATGACCAACCGATGACTATTGCACCCGCCCTGTAAAACCAAAAAAATCAGCCAGGTGGCCACCGGAACAGCATTTTTGACCAAACAGTCTCTATCAAATAGGCACTATAACCTGAAGTGGTCGGTTAAGAACTCTGCGGTGTGAGCGATTATTTATGGGGCATGTGTATGCATTCCTGCTGCTGGGTAAATTGTGCAACACGTTTCTGAAATATGTGCCCAGCTTCATTCGGAAGGGAGCACGGATATTGCCAGCCAACAGTGCTAGATGTCAAAGATAAGTGCAAAGAGAGTCTGGACGGAACAAAAAAATGAGGGTCATAATAATGCAACGTTGGAAAATTGCAAACGCGCGCGGTTGGTAGTCTCTTTCGAGACTGTGGCTGAACTGTGATTCAGATTCTCAAGAGCTTCCTCTTTTCACCTAGGATTCCTAAACTGTAAGAGAATGGCAACAAGCATGAAGTGCACGCTCGGAAGCATGTCTCGGTCTCAATTTGTTGGCTTCACTAGACCACGGCTAAGGGTAAGTTGGTTGCTAGTGGCCCCAACTACGAATCGGTACGTTGCCACTCTGGGCGATCAGGTGGCCAAAAATCGAAGAAAAGAATCTTGTTCTGATCTGATATGTTTTTCTTGTTAATCTTTCAATAGTTATTGCTCAAATTGAGATATTTTTAAAATATCCGAGTAAAATAGTTTATAATTTTGTGGATGAGATGGGACAGATTTTTTTTTTATACCAAATCTTTTTTGAAAGCGATATTCATGTTTAAATATATACTCTTCTACGCATTTAAAAATTAACACATTCATTTGAAAGTGTAGTGGAAAAATATGATGTTGGTTCAGTCCCATATTGAAATATAAATGCATAACACTTGTAACTCAAATTACTGCATTTTTTTTATTGCTTCAGTCATCAAGCATACAAATAAGACTCTCAATTCGAATGAAAAAAATTTCTTGTTGTAGTTTGTCTCAATTTTTAATTGAATATCAATGTGTCATTGAAATTACATTTTTTGAAACATATTTTTATAAGAATTTTGTTTTAGTTAGATACATGAGGCAAATAAATGATTATGACGGCCGGAATATTGAGAAACTGCCCACTGTGGTTGCTTGTGCTCTATGGCTGCGGCAGTGTCACGTACTACAAATTTAGAGATTATTACGAACGAAGCACAAACGAATGAACAGGGTCTGATATGCTCCTGGAATTGCAATACATTTAGTGCAACGGAAGCTATGATGTCAAACGATGGTTGCTATTGCTAATAATCGCCGGAACGTGGTGTGGTTTTGAATTCCGCGCAATTAAATGGACGTTTAAGGCAACAATGAACAGATAATTTAAAAATTGTCTTTTATTTTACTTGATTCAGATTTCCAAACTATTTTGCAACACTAGTAACAAAATTGTAACGTTTGATCGATTTTTGGATTTAAGACAATTAGTTATAAACCGTTCAGTCTAATAGGAATAGTTTATGTTTTAATGGAAAAAATGAGACTCTTAAGGTGAAGATGAATCGAAGCCAAAGTTCAAATTTTCAAGAGCACGGATCTGGAGAACCAAACATCCGTTTGAGCTGAAAACCTAATCGATTGGTCACCACCAGCTAGTGACCAATCGATTAAGTTTTCAGCTTAAACGGAAGTTTGGTTCTCCAGATCCGTGCTCTTGAAAATTTGAACTTTGGCTTCGATGCATCTTCACCTTAAAGAGAAAATATTTCTAGCACCCAAGTGCTCCAATTAAAAAAAAAAAAATGAAAATTTCATCTCCCATATATTTTTTACTATCCTAATGATTAAAGAAACTTTGGTAATTTTTTCCTTGTAATGGTAAGTTACAGGGATGGATAATCTAGCCAAAATGTTCAAGTAGGTAATCCTTAATAACGTACACATCTTTTTCCTAAATTATTTGAGGGGATTAGACTTGGTTTGTTAAATAATCGTCATTTTTCAGCATTCTTTCATTCTATCCAAGTTTACTAAATATTTACCTGGTGATTTAAGTATTGGCAAATGGTGACATTTAAAAGAAAACATACACTGATAAAACTAAATCAACTTTCTTAGGATTGGAGCAACTGAAATTTTAAAGCAATGCGGCATTTGAATCGTATTTTTTTAGTATCCTTCACAAATTTGTCAAAATATATAAAGCTATTCAGAATCAATAAAACAGTCATTCAAGTAGCCATCGTGCAAAAATTAGGGTTCACCCCGTTGAAACATATAAACGGGTTTCGTTCATATCTCTGTGATAACACGTCTAACTGAAACTCTCTAGGACTCATTTGAAAGGCAAATAATTAATTTAACTTAACAGGTATTTTGATTTTTTGTTTTTTATATCTAACGTCTTAAACAATGCCTTCTTACAAAAAATATGTTCCAGGCATCCCATTTTGAAAAATTTATGAAATCTTGTATTTGTCTTTACTTTTGTAAACAGATCTGCTCCGATGTTAACATTAAATATAAAATATTCCTCTATCATAAACTCTGAGATTACTCATTATTTCATATAAGTTCTTGCTTGAGATTCTCGGTTCTTCTGGAATGAAAATAATCAGACGCTCATCTTGATATTAAAATACATATTTATACGTATCGATTTACAAAACCGAAAATTTGCGTGGAAAAATCAAGCGTATTGAGTGTCTGTTAAAGAGATGCTTATAATGAACTGCCAGTCAACATTGATCGCATCAACTTTCAAAAACAAAAACTAATAACATATAAGTTAAAAGATGTCAAACCTAGCAGGGCCAACATCAAGTTTATGACGCATTTTATTAGAGTTCATTTTTCGTGTCACTTATCCCAACTCACGTCGCGATTAAATTCAAATCACCGGCGCTTTGCATCCCAGGGGAAAGATTAATCCATACGTAGCCACAGAAAACTAAAGAGTGCAGACGACTTTCCGGGTCGACAGTAGGATCAAACGACGTTCGCTTTGGAGAAATCAATCGCTGCGGTTGAAACTGGGAACCGTCAAGCAATCAGGAAACGACACGAGACACACTTTGGCAATAAATTTCTACGGCGATTTCCGCGAGGGTGCTTCGAGTGAGATTCACCATTTGCGCCTTGACACAGCGGTAAGGGTATGCGGTATGGATGTTTTCGTGTCGTTGCGAAGCGAAATGATAGATTTTCTAGCATCTTTATGACAATACGAAACGAAAAAGTTTTGTCCCAAAATCTGAAAAGACTCATATTCCGAAAACTCGGTTTTTGTATGACAATGTGGTTGAAATATTTCGCTGAAATATGTCATCAAATTCTCAGTAAATAATAGCCAATTTAACTTGAATGTCTTTCGATCTATTCTATACTTTGGGAGTAGTAATGATTGTCTAGTTCGAGGTCAGTAAAACGGTGGTAGGTCATTTGGCATAAAGTCATTTGGAATAGAGCCGTTTGGCATAAAGTCGTTTGGCATAATAAGTATGAAACCAATAATTTCTTAAGATGACATTAGTTTTTACGTTTCTATTGAATCTTTCTGATGACATCAGGCTTGTTCTGGAGTCAATTAATACAAAATGTCACTTTTTTCAACAATCTATTGAATAAACAAAAGCATATTAGCATTCTATTATTTTTTCTAAATATGATATAATCATAATTATAGGTATGATTATGATTTAAAATTTAAATAAATTTCACCTTCTCTTTTTTGGAGCTATATCTTTTGGATATTTTTTTATATCCAACTGACAAAAGAACGGCAAACGATAACATTGATCTGCTCATGTTATCAGCGAAAAGATAAATCGATTACTGCAGTTACTTCGATGGGTTGTGCTACTTTTCCCCGAATGTCGGTTCCCCGAGTGTCGTTATCCTGAACGCCAGTACCCCGAATATCCCGCTTCTTCTAATAGCCCACTCCCCGAAACGTTTTTGTCACTCATAATTGTCATAACTTCATACATTTCAGGGTGGTGAACGAACTGGCCATCTGAATAACAGAAATCCTCCTTTTTTTGATTGCTTACCGTTCTTTCTCGTTTACCATCCAGCCACTGAAGACTATTATAGCACCTATTTAAACTGCACCACTTTTCGGGGAAACGGGTCATTCGGGGAACTTACATTCGCGGAACCGACATTCGGACAAACGAAATTCGGGGAAGAGTAGCACAATCACTTCGATGATTCTGAGCGCAATTTTTTATGTCTTTTCGTTGCCGCAATAATTTTTGACGTCCAATCTTCTATTGGTTTAATCACAAATTTTCCCTTCCTTCGATAAAAGTCGATGTACACATCCAAAATTAAAATTTTTTATTGGAACGTTCAAAAAATTTTCCACAAATACTTTCTTTCAAAAATGTGAGTTATGCTGTGAGATGTTTTTTTTGCGTTAGAGCCTTAAACATTTCAAACGAAATATAATCTACACTCATATATAGGCTATATTTGCATGATGCTGCAATAGTAGATCTTTAAATAAGAACTTTTACTATTTTGCAAAAAATTACCCTTCTTTTACCAAGTAATTTTCATCAAGTGTTACGTCCAAACTAGGACAGAGCTTGATCTGCAGCGAAATAATCCATGAGCGTTCCCTTTATTACTAACTGCGAACTTTATTTGTCAATTTACTAAATATATCGCAACAAGCTCAAAGATACTCTACACGGGTAAAAATGCGGCACTCGAAATAAGGACAATGAGTCATGATTTCGGGAGGAAAGTGTGTTTTCATGTTATGAAAATACACCATGACCAGAAGTCATGAAATCATGAAACATTTTACCGTAACGCCGGCTGTACGTTACGTTTTCAATTTAAAGCGAAGAAAAATGTCAGCTGGAATCCTCAAATCATGAAGCATGTATGCAGGAACCATGAATAAAATTCATGTAAACATAAGCACTATTCATGGATTTAGTCATCTGTCATTTATGATTCCTATTTTTGATACGAAAAGTGTCAATTTCGGTCATGAAATCAAGAAGCAGGATCTGATATCATGATCATAGTTCATGAAAACATAAGCCCTATTCATGTATTTAGGTGGTTGTCATTTATGATTCCGATTTTGGTGCTGAAAAATGGAAAGTTGAGTCATGAAATCATGAAGCAGGATCCCTGAATCATGAACTCATTTCATGAAAACGGAACATTATACGTCAATTTAGATCCCAGTTTATATTTGCTATCGGTAAACAAATGAAATGAAAATTAAAATCGTTGCGACTTTTGTGCCGTTAGTTTCGTAATAAACCGCGAACACGTTCCACAATTTTCAACCTAACGAGTGCCAAATCTTTAGCAGGAACGCGAACATTCAGTGGTTAGGTTTATACGCAAAATACTGTTTCGAACATCAATTGATTCGGCAAATGGTCCCTGGGCTCACAAAATGCTGGTGGATTGCATGAGTAAACAACACTGTGGATGTGGAAAGTGAACTGGAACATCCAGCTGCCGAAGGCCTTTTGTGAGCTGCTCTAGTATAGGACATAGGGAAGGCATCACATCCGAACAGTAATCGCCGACGAGTTTGTGAAGCGAAATCTTCGCTCAAAGGTAAACATTGCCCGGTTCTGCAAAATCAGGATGAAGGCTTGTAATTATATTTTGGAACATCTAACAGCTCCGGCAGATTGATTGTGTCGTGACACAATGTGGGAACTTACGGAAATCTCGCCAGGAATGTCATCGATACGATGGCAAGGTTCCGAAGAGCAGTGTCTTCAATTTAAAATTTTTCAAAAACAAAACTTTCTTTTATAGTTTCACTAGAAAAAATCACCGATCGCCATGAGACCGCCATGAATCCGGAAACCGATTTTTTCCGTGTATGTTCTGGGATGTCACGAGTTTTATTCAGTTATATTCTCTAATGTCATTGCAATTTTTGACATTCATAGCTCGGAATATCTTGGGGCCCAGATAGCCGTAGCGGTAAACGCGCAGCTATTCAGCATGACTAAGCTGAGGGTCGTGGGTTCGAATCCCACCGGTCGAGGATCTTTTCGGGTTGGAAATTTTCTCGACTTCCCAGGGCATAGAGTATCTTCGTACCTGCCACACGATATATGCGCATGCAAAAATGGTCATTGGCATAGTAAGCTCTCAGTTAATAACTGTGGAAGTGCTCATAAGAACACTAAGCTGAGAAGCAGGCTCTGTCCCAGAGGGGACGTAACGCCAGAAGGAAGAAGCTTGGAATATCTCTGAACGATTACCACGTTTGTAGAGAACCTACGAAAAAATTTTGCCTTGAGCTCGGTGGTGTTGATCTCGGAAAAGCTTCGAAAATGCCGATATTCATTCAAAGTCAATCATTCTGCCAAACGGCAATTATGCCAAACGGCCTTATGTCAATCAACTTTATGCTAAACGGGGTACAATCCAGTAAAACTCAGATAAAATTATATGCGAAATTATTCATTTGAATGCGATTCATTCGTGGTGTTTGGAATTTGAATCAATATGTTCGAAATATGAGACAGAATGACCAAAGTGTTCGGCATTTGAATCTAGAGATGGACAAAAAGGATCGGAGCGGTTAAAAAGATCGTTTTTTTGAGTAAAACGTGGTTCTTTCTTGACGAGAGTCGGTTTATTTAATCATCACGGATCAGACAAAAAATTATCCCGAAAAAGAACGAACCGATTTTTATACCCTATTCCTCTTCGTTGGTTTTACGGTTTTATTATATCACATGACACGTGCCTTGCTTTGCGCGCCACGGGGCACAAGCGAACACAGTTTGCTGCAGCTCCGCACTCTCAGCATACACATCCAAATAACATATTTGCCCCGCCCACTTGCATATAGAGGTGATGAAAGATGAAAGTGAATTGAATAGTAAAGCTCGCTCTCCCTTTGCGAGCCACTGAACCGTTATAAAGATCCTAAAATGAGTGGTTTGGATAGCATCCGCTCACTAGAATGGACCCTTTTTTCCTTAGTTATTTGACTCAAAATGCTATTTCATATGTTCACGTAAAACAATACCAAGATTTTCTTGTGGAAGTGCAGAGGACTCCTCGGTTATCATAAAGCATGTAACACGTCAACATTTCCCTCCCATCCCCAAGTTGACCTGCATTTGGACGCAGCAGGCACCGGTATTGTTTGTAATAATAATCAGAGCACCAGTACTTACACATTGAGGATGCTACTGATCGTGAATAGCGTCTGTTGGTTCCCTGTGTAAGTACAGCTGTTCTTGCAATTGACTTTTTAACGAGAAACTTGCGACGATCGACGCGCCTCCATGATTCATGCGGTGGCAAGTATTAGAACTAAGTTGGAGGTGATGTTTTCGCATTTTGGAAGAAAACATCACCTCCAAACACTAGCGATTTTGCGGTGGGATGGTAACGTTTGATCACGAATAACGGAGTAGCAACTGCGGGCGGTCAATCATGCTCATGCTCGTGCAGTATTCGCGTCGTGGCCAAGTTATCAGTGATATTCCAAAAAATACGCCCGTCATTTAAACCCCATTCAGAACATATCTTCTAAATAATGCCTATCTGATGTATTTGAAGTTACTGTTGGTCTCAAGTGTTTGAAATATGAGTCACAACGGTATGAAATGTTTCGTAAAACTCAAGACGAAATCTGAACATGCATGCAATGAAATTAAAGTATTGTTCCGCGTAATTGATTTTGATTTCAGTTGCAAACCATGCACCCTTACAGCATAGACAAACAGACGTAACACTAAGAACAAATCTTAATCAAAATCATAGTCACGAAGACATGTACGCCCAATGCTATAATTGGTGTGTTTGGCCGACGGGCCAACAGATGGCGGTAGTGTGTAAACGTCAAACACGAACAAAAACGATACGAGCGCTGCGGGTGACGGATCGGCCACCTACCATATTTTTGAATCGACCGTTAAAAAGGTGGTCGATTGACAACGATGAGAGTGTGACGTCTGTTTGTCTCTGCTTACAGACTTGCTATGAATTACATAGAATTTTTTGGAAGACGGGCAAGCTGGATAATGTATTTCACTCGTATATTTTTCAAAATATATTGCACCAAAAGTGAATTGGTTTGAAATACTATATAAATTCGCAAAACGAGGACATTTCGAAAAAGTATTGATACAGGCATATCTTAAAAACAAATACACAAACTAAGATTATCGATTCATCTTATTTCGTAGACAAAATTCTACACAATCCACTCGGTTCTATTAATGATCTCAGTGTTGCCTGAGAGCTTCTCAGGATAACCCCGAATGGGGATTCGTAACAAATCGTTTAAAATAAACCTTGAAATATGAACTTCGGATAACACCTTTCGATGTACAGGGAAACTATTGGATGTTACTTTGAAAAGCTAGAATCCTCTATGATCTTCTCGAAATCATATTGAGAACCCTTGGTGAAATTCTGAAAACACTTTTGAAGCCATTGCTTTTGGGACTTTTAGGGAAAGTTGAAATTCCGTTATACTATTTAAGATTTGGAAAAACTAGAACTCCTGAATCCTCTTAGATATTTCTTGGACACTTTTGGAAAGGGCACTGGGGACCGCTAAGAACTGCTGTGGAGCTACTGACGAACCTGTTGAAGTTCAATGTAAAAGTTTTTTAAAGCCCCAGGATCCCTCTTCGATTGTAGTTCTCTGAAATTCTTTGCAAGGCATATTCCAATAATACGTATGAGTACTAACTAACACAACACGGTCGAAATTTGATAATAATTTGTCTCTAGTAGATTTGGGGTCACTGAATCTGATGACGTTCTCAGAAATGTCCTAGCACGTCACAATATTGTGCTGCAGGACACCTAAGTTGTATAAAATACTGGATTACATGAAATTTTTGGTATGATTTATCAAACTTTTTGGTGATCTAATCCACCAAGCATGCAAAATACACACTTAAACAGACGCTATGATTTTGGTAAGCGAAATCACCGAAATCGATCGATAATTCATAAAACTACTGGTGGTTCGGTAATCAACCAGTTTATGACAGTGTGTCATACCCAAAATTACTGAATTTCGGTAAACTGTGGTGAAAATTTACCAAACATTATGTAAAACTACGAAATAGCCGAAATCTGTAGAATATTCCACTAACAATTCGGTAATCTATGAGCAAAACTATTGCTATTCACCAGTGGAGTTCCAGTTTCGATTTAATTTAGCATTTCAGAAAACAATTATTCGAGAGATTTAGTGTGGAAGCTGCTTAAATCGTCATGAACAACCGTTTACAGCTCATAGCTCCGTCTACTACTATTCCGATACTTCTTCTGCAGCACTAAGCATTCCGCGCTACAGATTCATTTTTGTATTTGGTTGAATTTGACGTATTCAGCATCGACTAGAGACATCCAATTGAATCTTAACGATAAGCCAAGTGATCATAGTCAATTTGTTAACAAACTGCAGTGGACTATTTCTCAATGCTTGCTCTTTTCCTTGCTGAAAACAATCTTTCATGAAAACATCGCTGGTCCGAAGCTACAGTTTTTGAGTAAGCGATTACTAAATGATCAGTTATTTTGACAGATGTCATCCTTTACGTAAATTACGGACTGTTCAGTAATCTTTTCATTTCCTGTAGAGATTTTGGTTAATTAATTACCGACTTCGGTGTTCAACTTCCAATTTAATTTAATATAATTTTGTTTAAATTGCTCGATTAAACTTTACCGACAGCTTCATTTTTTACTGCAAGAAAAACATTAATATTAAAATAACTTTTTTTTTCTTGTTATATTTGCAAAAATTTTTCACTAGTTCTCATAAAACTCTTCTAGTATTAGAATCTCACGTTTGTCAACATTGATCATTAGTCACTTGGATCCAAAGATATTCCGATATTCCTTGAGGGACCGACGCAATCCCATAACCGACGTATACATCTTAAACTACAAAATGTTTATCGTATTTGGATATTCACTCTTTAGAGCAATACATTGAAGAGAGTATGTTGTGAAAAAATGAAGCAATTTGGTACGCCCGTCTTTGAGTTATGAGCATTCATGTTGCTGGTACCACGTTGGCCAAATAAAGGTCTTGAAAACTCAAAAAACCTCATATCGTAATTTTCATATTTCTCTAAGAATACTAAACCAATTTGTATGATTTTTTTCTGAGTAGCTACTTATTACATGGCATTGTATAGCCCCCATTTTATTTTTTCGATAAATTGACGTTCAACAAAATGGCCGCCCATGACAAATTATATGGAAAATGTCGGTCCCCCAAGGAACATGGGGATATCTTTAAAACCAGATCACCAATCATCAATATCGACACGAAATCATAAACTAGAAGAGTTTTTTTTTTTTGAGAACTTGTGATAAAATGGTGCAAAAATACTGAGAAACAAAAAAATTATCGCAATTTGAATATTTTTCTTGCGGTAAAAAATGAAGCTACCGGTAGAGGGGTTAAATTAAGATTAAATAGACTTTTTCAGCATCCTTGCAGTAGAAATATCGTAGTTTCTCTTATATGAAAATATACAATACTTTTCTAAACCTTCAAGAAATAGCTTTTGAGCAACGAAACTGTTACAAACTTAGTTAATAAGTATTGTTTAACACATGACGTTTGTGTTCTGTATTAAGCAAATAAATTGCTATATAAGCTAACGAGCAGGTATGCAAGTTGGCTGAAATCGTCAATGTTTGTAATTTTTACAGCAAATAGACGTGCTTGATATTTTGAAAAATGGCGATGGATTCAGCAACCCTAAATTAAGTGGTATTTTGGTGCTTGAAGCAACTGTTTTTCAAACAAAAGCATTTCTTGCTACATCTATGATATATTTTATTTCCTGCCTCATTTTATTCCGTGGACTTTCGGGGCATTTCGTTTCGAACAATATTTAACGGGACATATCTTCATATCGCACACCCTTACGTAGCAAGCTGAACCCGAACAGCGCTAAATTTGGAACCCACAGCGCTCGGCGGTCGTTGCTTTTGTGTGACAGGACGGCCCAGCGGGAAATGCAAAACACAATAAAATGACAATTTAGCACCATCACCCAACACCCCAAAAGTCGATACCAGCCTCCACAAGTGTCAAAAATGTGCCTTGCCTAGAAGAAAAATATGCACACACACGTGAAGGATAAAACGCAATAAGTGCAGTCACGTGGCAGGAACCAGACTAGAGAAGAAAGAGCATCTCAAGTCTGGTGCCTGGTTGGAAATCGACGTTCAGAAATGGTACGCCTACCAAATTTGATTAAAAAGGATGAACTCGTGCTGCTGGTGAGGATTCAGGGAAGGAGAGGATCCTTTATGCTAGACGCGCTGGATGGTGGCTGCAGCTCTAGAAATACCAGCTATTAGTGGACTTTCTAGAAATTTTAAATGTTTGTGGCTGTCAAAAGCCTTACGCAAGAGGAGTGTTTTAGATCAAATTAGATATCAAACTGAAAACAATGACCACATGTTCAATGTTACTACCCCAATAAAAAGCATGCCATGTGTATACAATCTAGGGTGTATTTTATAAAGTGGTTAGAGAATCATAGTAAAGTTGGGCTTTCATGGCTACCGTGATGGTCCCATGGAAAGACCTATATGTTGATATATGGAGTGAAGGAGAGCTTATAAAATCTATCTCTCCATGTGTATTTAAGATCTGAAGGTCACGATGATTCTCAAGAGTCGCTGGACTGCAGTTGCAATTGAATCGAAAAACATGGGTCAAAGAGATTCCTTCAGATATTTTCTATAAGAAAATCTTAATGCATTCAGCTGGAGATACTTTCAAAAATTGCTTCTTTGATTTTTCCATATTTTCAAAAAAAAAAACTAAAAACCACATCTCTGAGACTTTTTGTGCGATTGAAAGTATCAAGAAATAATTAAAACCCTGTTTACAATTTCAATTGAAAAATTGCTCTAATATTTTCAGAAGATTATCTCCTCTTTTCTTACGAATTTTATGTAGGAACTTTTCTAAACGCACATGAATTGTCTTGAATTTCCTCTGAGGGCCTCTTCGCAAATAACTCCAGATATTGTTTATGAAAGTTCTCCAGAAAATACTGAAGGAATTGCCATACACATTTTACTAAGATTCAAACCAGGATTTTTTTTCCAAATATTACTGTGAGAAAAAAAGAACGGTCCTATTGTCAAAATACGAAGTAAGATTAACTCATTGCGCCATAGTGGAACTCGTGTAATCACAGAGAAACGTGTACAAACCACTTTTGCATGTTTATAAGTGGATGAACCCAGTGTATCTTATTGCATTGTCAGTATCATCATTCAGTTTGACTAATTGGACTCAGTACAACGAGCAATTGTGTTACAAAAATCCACAATTGACGCCCTTCGGTGATTTTTAAGATGCGAAGATCAGCCGTTCAATGAATCGGTTCTTACTCGGATGACCAGACTCATCATAATTGTCTTGGACCCCCAAACCTGGACCCGGATTGGATCCCTCTGGGCCCTTGTTGCCGATATAATTGAGTTCACTCTGCAGCGAAGTTTAACCGCTTGCATGCCCTGATCTCGTTCATTGTGCATTGTTCGACGAGGAATTATCACGGAGCACCGATCGGATCTTAACTCACTTCATTGGCGGTGGCCACGAGAGAACTCCGATCGATTGAAAGCTCGCCGTGATCGTTAAATTCCTTAATTTCTGTTTGCTTTTGGGTGCCTGAATCTGGTATCTGACGACTTCGCCGCAGTTATCATTTTACATGGCTGAATTTATGACCCGTCGTCACAGGATGCGAAAAAAGTACAAGTACTGTCACTGGAGCCTGTAATCAAAGTTCATAGCCAACATGAGAAACGATCCATCAGAGAGAAACCGTTTTATGAACCCTAAATTTACACGGGGTGGGACTTGTATGCATTTTACGACATGGCATTTTGAACCGGTGAATTTGCAAGCTTAACGTATAATGCAATTATCGAGCAAGTTTATGACTGAGGTCTTCTTCTTCAGTCTGTTTGGAAGGATGATGAGAAGCTTGTTAAACGATGATGAGATGAAGAAACATTGACTGTTTAATTATCGATGAATTGATTGACGATTTGTGTTTCGAATAAATTATGTCATCGCCCGCTGTTTGTTTAAATGGTCGTTAAGTTTAATGATTTTGATCATTTGGCTGATAGAGCAAAGTTGTCATAATTTCATTGCGAGGGCGTAGCCAGGTTTCCCATCAGCAAGATCATGTCAAATGTTTGATATGTACAAACACCATCAACTTTCAGAATACTTCTGAAAATGGGTATTAGGATATGTTCATATAGATACGTTCGGTAGAACAATTGGTCGGCGTTAAGTCAGAGTGGACCAAGTGACATTTTTGTAATTTTGAGAAAAATGGGTTTAAAGTCTAACGCTCTGTAATTTTTGAACTCGTTTAAATTTTAGTTCAATATTTCTACACGTCTTTATGTTACTTTCAAACAATATAATGTGAAGTGATAATCATGAAAAATCATAATCCAAACCTCTAATAGAACGATTTTTTGATGGACTTTGTGTACTTGGTCCACTCTGACTGAACTAAAGACCACCGTTTAGTGAGTTGGTTCACTCTGACTGAACAATTTCTTGGAAAATAACAATCATGGTCAAATTGGGTGCATATCTTTAAGATAAACAGATTATCAAGACCCGTCGACACCAGTATCGTAAATTCTTAAATAATCCATATAGTAAATACCAAAATCAGTGGCATTACGATAGCTTGAAAATTAAGGTTTCGCAGGGTCAAGGCAATGAAGACCAGAAATATTCAAATATGCGTTCAGTCAGAGTGGACCAAGTGAAAATCTTGAGAACCGACCAAAATATGCTGGTCCAATAAGCGGGTCCTAGAGCATGCCATACATACACCATAGAACTACCGTAAACTTCTATCGGACTCTGAAATTGACTCAAAAAATACAGTAATCAATCATTTAATTGCTTTTCAACACTTGGTCCGCTCTGTCTGCACAGAATTTGTTGCAATTTCCGACCACCCATCCGAATATGATAAATGGTCAGAAATCAAAATCAAATGCATCGAATTAAGTTATATTTATAAATTTCTATTAATGGATAAGTAGAAGAATGAGTCGATGTTGAAAAATCTGACAAATATCCTGAAATGTTTTTCATTTCCTCGCATTTCTCAGCGCGCTGATCATTTTCGCTGTTATGGTAATGAGCACTTGGTCCACTCTGACTGCACACTTTTATCGATTTTTGTTGATCATCCAGAGTAAATTTATTACATATCTCTCGCAGTTTACAGCATTCTTCAAATCTGATCAAAGTGTAACGGAGGCAAGGTAAATGCGAGTAATGAGAGAATAATTCAATTTTCCCAAATTTTGTACTTGGTCCCCTCTGACTTAACGGCGACCAATTCGCATGGTAGATAATTGAAACAAAATTAACATTTGGTTGACAACATATTACATTCCATTTGCCGTAGCAGTTCAGAATTTTTACAGATGAGTTGATTTCACATGCTTATAAGAGAGAAAAAAAGGATTTTCGATAAACTTAACCTAACCTAACCTGAATATAAAACGCATTATTCGTGGCAATATAAGAATGCAACGATTTTTGTCTAAAATTATCAATTATTTTATTTGACATTTGTTTCAATGTTTCAACATTGAAAGTTCTACATAACTTATCAGTACTATATCAGAGAGGAAACATAAGATCATTTTCAAAATTGTCTTTTGAATTCTTTGCAGAGCTTTCTTCTTGGTATTACAACAGCTTGTCCATATTGGTACAGCATACAACATGGCTGGTCTGAAAATTTGTTTGAATATCAAAAGCTTGTTCTTAAGACAAAGTTTTGATTTTCTATTAATAAGAGGATAGAGACATTCTACATGTTTATTACATTTGACTTGAATGCCCTCAATGTGATTTTTGAAAGTTTAATTCTTATCTAGCATGAGCCCTAGATACTTAACTTCATCTGACCAATTTATTGGAACCCCTCTCATCGTGACAACATGTCTACATGAAGGTTTCAAATAAAGAGCTTTTGGTTTATGTGGGAATTGTATTAGTTGAGTTTTGGAAGCATTAGGAGAAATCTTCTATTTTTGCAAGTATCAAGAAAAATTAGTTAAACTTTTTGGCAATCGACTACAGATGACACGCAGACTTCGTCCTTTGTCATCCCTGAGATAACTCAGGTAAGTCAGATGTGAAAATATTGTATAATATTGGTCCCAAAATACTGCCTTGAGGAACACTAGCTCTTACAGGAAGTCTTTCAGACATGGAGTTCAAATAATTAACCTGAAGTGTACGACAGATAACTTTGAATTATTCTAACAAGTTTTCATTATGTTGGCCAATGAACCAGGATATTTAGTAGTAAATTGGAATTCATAGTATTCACATTACTGCAATACTTTGTGTTTGCATAATTTATCACACTCAAAGGAAAATTGATTCGCATGCCATTAAATAACTCCATCAGTAGAAAACGCGGATCTTTCACTTCTGGTGTTCATAATTTATGCAAACCAGGCATCCCTTTTCCAATGTGTTCATTGCCGTTGCGGTTTTCATTCCGTGGTTACGTTCCTTCTGGCAGATAACCATTCCCTCACCCAATGACACTACCTGACAATGCCCTTCGTTTTGATTCACTGTAAGTTACCTAGTTCGGGCCCAAATAGCCGTAGCGATAAACGCGTAGCTATTCAGCAACACCAAGCTGAGGGTCGTGGGTTCAAATCCCATTATTCGAGGATCTTTTTGGGTAGAAAATTTTTTTGACATCCTAGGACATAGCGTATCTTCGTACTTGCCACACGATACAAATATACAAAAATGGTCAATCGCCATAGAAAGCTTCCAGTTAAGGTGAAGATGAATCAAAGCCAAAGTTCAAATTTTCAAGAGCACGGATCTGGAGAACCAAACTTCCGTTTGAGCTAATCGATTGGTCACCACCAGCTAGTGATAAATCGATTAAGTTTTCAGATTCAACGAATGTTTGATTCTTCATATCCGTGCTCTTGAAAATTTGAAGTTTGGCTTCAATTCATCTTCACCTTAATAACTGGGAAGTACTCATGAGAACACTTAGATGAGAAGCAGGCTCTGTCCTAGTTGGGACGTAACGCCGCAAAGAAGACGAAGAAGTTGCCTAGTTCATCTGTACACATACAATGAATACATAGGTATCTCCGCTTGGTCATACAGCTGTTGATTGCAATTGTACACACAATCGAATTCAACATATTGCTACTGCAAATCAACAAACCTCAATGCCATGGAACACTTCCCTACCGAGACGAAGGCCAAAATGTTGGAACGCGTTTACAATCCGGCATGGGTGGTGACAGAGCAGAGGCCCGTCGATATCGAATTCATTAGATTGTTAAACATCCTGATGGGGAGCATTTACATAACTTGATTATAGCCCAACACCACCAGCATCGTGCGGTCGGAATACAGTCACCGTATGTGTGCGGTAGCCATCCGCTCTGCAGAAGCAACAAAATGTGCATTGAGGACCTCTACAGCGTATTCGGAAGGTGTGATCAAGGGCAGGGAGCAGACAGTTTTCCGAAACATCATTTGCATTAGTGCGGTGTTCTTCAACGACCAATAGCAACAGTAGAGGGTCTATTCCATCGTTGCCAAACAGGAACAGTCTTTCTCTCCGGCTTTCCTATTGTAGATCATGATTGCAAATATGTTAATTTCGCTGTTATTATAATAAACATGACTCTTATCGCATGGGCCCATACAATGGGTGGCTCTTCATCCCGGCTTTCCGGAGAGTACACACTCGTAGTTCTTATGTCAAAGGAATTCTCGAGAGATCGAAAGACACGACACAAACAGTTTCTATTGAAATGATTATAGTTGGAGAGAGTGAGTTTGTTGCATGGGGGTAGCCAGGATTTCTATCAGGGGGTGGGGTGAGTGATCTCAAAAGTAAATTTACATTTACAATTAGGTATTCTTTCAGACTCTCCTTCTCACTTGACGCCCACCACAATTTCTTAGCTGTGAAAAAAAACAAATGAAGTTATTGAGACGTAATATTTTTTATGATGAAAATTTAATTAACAGTATCAAAAGGGTTGATTTTTCGTAATAAATATGCTTCAGAAGTATCCTTTTAAATTTGTTCAGGAGTTTAACCTGGATTATCTCTAAGAATTGTACTAGGAATACTGCTATATATTTTTCAAGATAAAATACAGAAAATTATAGAATTTTTCAACAACTTCTTCCAAAATTCTTTTTATTCTTTCCTTGGTATATCCTTAAGATGTTTCTTTGGAAATTAGTGCTGTAAACTCTTTTGAGATTTCACAATGAAATATACCATATATTCGAGTGTATTGAATGATTTCTCAGGATTCAGTGGTTTTCTGGGATTTTTTCGCTAGATTAAATAAAAAAAAACTAATAGGTTTTGCCAAACAAATCTTCTTGCAACATTTTTTGACGTAACTATTTTTGCATAAAATGAGAAATAATTTTATACAGTATGGCCCATAAAAAAATGCGAAAACTGTTTGAACGTGAATATAACATTCACAAGTATAACGCTTTTGTGTTTTTGTGAGTGAATGTAATTTCTGATTACTGTAGTATATTCTGACATAACTTCGCTGTCTAGGACATTTGATTTCATATTTTTCTTACTGTCCTAAATAATGTAATAAAGCAAAGAAGTTTAAAGGTTTTGTTCGCTCAAAGTAAGAAACAGAGTCTGGTTGTCGTATACTCTGGTGATAAACTTTCAACCTTCGAAAATCACACTTTATTGTTGAAAGTTTTAGTTTGTTTGGTATTGGATGATGGGTGAGTTCTTAGAGAACGCGTTTTTCATGGTCACAATGAAATATTTTGCCAGAGTCATAGTTTTGGAGGCATTTGCGTCTTATAGGTTTGACATTATTTATTTGTTGTTAAAGTTTAATAATAAATAAATACGGAGGTTTATAACAGCCTTTTGAGGACAAATTTTGTTCTTTTGGTTAGAGACAACTTATATCAATATTGATTCATAGGCTTTGAGCAAAACAGAGCCGCTCATCACACTTATATCAAGGTTCAACCACGGCTCTCCAAAAATGGACCGTTTTTTTCGAATATATGTTTAAGTCTCCAATGATCCAGATATGAACCAATTCTATTATTTGATACGGGCGAATGCTGGAGACATGACCTGTGAAGCATTTCTCGCCATCGTTGATGTTTTAGATACTTTCATCACAAAGATATTGAACTCGACGATCGCATCATAATATTTGGGAGTATGCTTCCAATTCCTCTCTAATAAGGTGAAAATAACAGATAAAAATCATGTCCAAAGCGAAAAACTGAGTCTAAATAGATTGAACAATTCAAACAACAAATAACATTCATGTTACGTTCACATTTTGTATATAAAAACTACCGTAAAACATGATGTGACGATTTTCGCATTTTTTATGGGCCATACTGTAATACATATCTATAGGATTTAGCAGACAAATTTTTGAGAAATATTTCCAATGAATCTCGGCGGTAAAGCAGATGAATTATTTTAACAATCTTTTTAATAATTTCTAAAGTATTCTTGGAGGAACATCATTCTTGGAGAAATCCTTGAAACATTTGAATATTAGGAGAAATTTAGTAAGAATTCTTAAACAAGATTCTTGGTTGTTCGGTAAAACCGCTTGAGCAATTTCTGGGAAAATTTTAAAAAATAATGGATAAGTTTGATTTCCGCTTCAGTCATATCGGGATATATGACCCGTCAATAGTTTGCCATGGAACTTCAAAAAAATATATTAATCATATAGCTAGGAAGCTACCCAAACCTGCCAAATATGTTCCATTTTCATGTTCGTACTCGAAAAGTTGAAGTAACCTGAGCTTGTAATCTCTTATTGACAGAACGAAATCAAATGAGCATCAGCAGCATTGATCTCCTCGTCATTACTAGTTTTCTAAAACCTATTAGACTCATCATTTGCATCAAGATTGTGGAAAGGCTTCGCGAAAAAGTGATGCGTTCTTTTAGGTTTTTCTCATACATCAGTCTATTGTGAACATTTCGTTTAGATATTCATGTAATAACAGATTTTGTGGGTTGCTTTCGACTGTAATTTACCAGTATATTCACGTATATTTATACACTGTTCCAAAAAATACTCAAAAAGCTCTCTCAAAGAGATATAATTAAATAGAAATTCTTTCTTAAGCTTGGGGACTACACTGGTAAATATATTTAATTTTTTATGGAAGCTTTACATATCCCACACTTTAATTGTCCCAAGTTGTTCCGCGCTAAGGCGCCTTCCACAAATAATATTACGCTGGAAAAGGAGGGGGAGGTAGCCGAAGCGTTACGGCTCAAACAGAAAATTAATCTTACTGTGGAGAGAAGTGAAAGCTGCCTTTACTTTTTTTTTCAAGAGTATTTCAAAATGTAAACGAAATGATCGTAATGACCTGCAAATACTTTTTATATTAGAGTTAATTGACTTTTTCGAATATTTTTTCAATTTTGTTTTAGCAACATGCCTCAATATTAATACAAAATCAAACTTTCGTTATAGGCCATATTCAGATTTTTTTTTTCTTGAAAACTTGTGTATTTGAAAATGAACAATCACATTCATATCACAAAACGCATAACAGGCAAAAAATTTGGCCGTCTGTCTATATGGAAACTGCCCCTTGTGCTCAGAGCCGTAGCGTTGCTGCAAGGCGCCCTTGGCGAACCTCGATGTTTGCGCCCCTAGTCAATGTGACGCGCAACATATTTCTTTGTTTTTCTTTTTCATGAAAGAAATATACGTCAAAAATCCCACAAAAATACATTTTTTGGAATTCTATAGCCATTTTAACTCATCACTTAAATCCTGATTTTTTAAAAGTGTCGCTCCTAATTTCCAGTAGATATCAACAAATGATCCCAAATGATTCCGTTATAAGATCGGGCAAGATTTTTTGAAAACTAAAAACAACCTGGATCTTCAAAGAGTTCTGCTCAGAATTCCATCAGAAGTATTCTGGTTCTATAGAAAATTTTGTTAAAATGACACCAACCAAGGACTATGTTAAAATCCAAAGAAATGTTCAGAATTACCTGAGTTGACTTGTAGTATTGTTGGCAGCTTTGTTCTTTTCTAAAAGCGATTAAGTTTAAAATTTGGATAAATTTTGTTCACCTCAAAGTACATGTATTCTTCAGGCTTGCAAAAATCTTCCAGAGCAGAGCAAAATTTTCGAATCAACAAGTTTTCCTATGTCCCTGTGTAAGAATCATGTCTAAAATTCAATACTTTGCAATGTATGGATACCGCCCCAGATTTTATAACAATTTGTACTAAATTTACGGTGAAATTTATTCCCAGGATTTTTTTTTCCAGGATTGCATTATATTTGTATTTAAGAGTCTTTGAATATTTTCTACGGAATTGTGTTAGAATCTTGCCAATGTTTCAGTTAAGTTCTGATCGATGTGAAAAACGCAACAACTTTTCTCCAACTTTTATTGAAATGCAGTTTTGCCTGGTAAATAGTTACTTGTGAAGCTTTTGAGCTGATCTTATCTAATCAATAATCCTTGTTTATTTTCATTTTAAATCTCAAACCGAACACCACATATTACATTTATGTGTAAACTAGTTATAAAACCTTACGTGGCCACACTAACTCTTCAGTAGTTTGCTCAGCTACACAATTTTTGAATTGAGGCCAAAGAGGCCGTCAATATAGATTTTGCCGCCTCTAAGAACATGGCCATTCGTAGCACCTATTTCCAGCACAGCCTCCCGTATCGGTACACCTGGAGATCACCTCAGCAGACAGAATCGCAAATCGACCACGTTTTGATCGATGAACGGCACTTCTCCGACATAACCGACGTCAGAACCTATCGTGGCGCCAACATTGACTCCGACCACTACCTGGTGATGGTGAAACTGCGCCCAAAACTATCCGTCATCAACAATGTACGGTACCGACGCCCGCCCCGGTACAATCTCGAGCGGCTGAAACAACCGGATGTCGCCAATGCGTACGCGCAGCATCTTGAGGCAGCGTTGCCGGATGAGGGCGAGCTCGATAGGGCCCCTCTTGAGGACTGCTGGAGGACAGTCAAAGCAGCCATTAACGACGCTGCCGAAAGCGTTGTCGGATATGTGGAACGGAGCTCAAGAAACTATTGGTTCGACGAGGAGTGCCAGGAGGTTTTAGAGGAGAAGAATGCAGCGCGGGCTGCAATGCTGCAGCATGGTACGCGGCAAAACGTGGAACGATACAGACTGAAGCGGAAACAGCAAACCCGCCTATTCCGGGACAAAAAGCGCCGCCTGGAAGAGGTGGAATGCCAAGAGATGGAGTTGCTGTACCGTTCTCAAGAAACGCGGAAGTTCTATCAGAAGCTCAACACATCCCGCAAAGGCTTCGTGCCGCGAGCTGAGATGTGCCGGGATAAGGATGGGAGCATCTTGACGGACGGACGCGAGGTGATCGAAAGGTGGAAGCAGCACTACGATGAACACCTGAATGGCGCAGAGAACACAGGCACAGAAGGTCAGGACAGCGAAGGCGATGGCTACGTCAGCACAGCGGACAGCGGAAATCAACCAGCTCCCACGATGGGGGAAGTTAAGGATGCCATTCAACAGCTCAAGAACAACAAGGCCGCTGGCAAGGATGGTATCGGAGCCGAACTCATCAAGATGGGCCCGGACAGGTTGGCCGCTTGTCTGCATCGGCTGATAGTCAGAATCTGGGAAACGGAACAGCTACCGGAGGAGTGGAAACAAGGCGTTATATGCCCTATCTACAAAAAGGGCGACAAACTGGAGTGTGAAAATTATCGTGCAATCACCATCCTAAACGCCGCCTATAAAGTGCTATCCCAGATTCTCTTCCGTCGTCTATCACCTATAGCAAACGAGTTCGTGGGAAGTTATCAAGCAGGTTTCATCGACGGCCGCTCGACAACGGACCAGATCTTTTCCGTGCGGCAAATCCTCCAGAAATGCCGTGAGTACCAGGTCCCTACGCACCATTTGTTCATCGATTTCAAGGCGGCATACGATAGTATCGACCGCATAGAGCTATGGAAAATCATGGACGAGAACAGCTTTCCCGGGAAGCTCACAAGATTGATCAGAGCAACGATGGACGGTGTGCATAACTGCGTGAAGATCTCGGGCGAACACTCCAGTTCGTTCGAGTCTCGGCGGGGACTACGACAGGGCGACGGACTTTCGTGCCTGTTGTTCAATATTGCGCTTGAAGGTGTCATGCGGAGAGCCGGACTTAACAGTCGAGGCACGATTTTCACGAGATCCGGACAATTTGTTTGCTTCGCGGACGACATGGATATTATTGGGAGAAAATTTGAAACGGTGGCAGATTTGTTCACCCGCCTGAAACGCGAAGCAACAAGAGTCGGGCTAATGGTGAATGCGTCGAAAACAAAGTACATGCTGGTTGGCGGAACTGAGCGCGACAGGGCCCGCCTAGGAAGCAGTGTTACGATAGACGGGGATACCTTCGAGGTGGTGGACGAGTTCGTCTACCTCGGATCCTTGTTGACGACTGAAAACAATGTTAGTCGGGAAATACGAAGGCGCATCATCAGCGGAAGTCGTGCCTACTATGGGCTCCAGAAGAAACTGCGGTCAAGAAAGATTCACCCCCGCACCAAATGCACGATGTACAAAACGCTCATAAGACCGGTAGTCCTCTATGGGCATGAGGCGTGGACTATACTCGAGGAGGACTTGCAAGCTCTTGGGGTTTTCGAACGCCGAGTGCTAAGGACGATCTTCGGCGGCGTGCAGGAGAACGGCGTGTGGCGGCGAAGGATGAACCACGAGCTCGCTCAACTCTACGGCGAACCCAGTATCGTGAAGGTAGCTAAAGCTGGAAGGATACGCTGGGTAGGGCATGTTGCAAGAATGCCGGACAACAACCCTGTAAAGATGGTGTTCGCCACGAATCCGGTCGGAACAAGAAGGCGTGGGGCGCAGCGAGCTAGGTGGATTGACCAGGTACACCAGGACCTGGAGAGCGTGGGTCACAGTCGAGGATGGAGAGAAGCGGCCATGAACCGAGGGAATTGGCGAAATATTGTTGGCGAGGCTTTATCAAGATAATTGATGTAAAGCCAAATAAGTAAGTAAGTAGAGGCCGTCAATGAAATTTTAAAGCGTAAATTATTATTTCACTATTTTTGGCTTTGTGCACTGACAGAAAGTTCAAAATGAGAAAATCAGGAACGTTTGCCTACTATTTCTCCAGTTTAGTGCCTTTGAAAACGCGAGTAGTGTCACAGGTCGGCCATTGTGACGGCCGTCTTTGGATTACGAGATGTATCACCTTAAAACTCAGCGAAATTTCACGAAGGTACAGACAAATGGTCCGTGGAGGTACTCAAGGGTCTGACATTTCGTGACGGTAAAATCTAGGCTGTATATGACGTTCCTTTTTATTTCCTCTTCTCGAATCTCACCTCATATCAAATATCAAAACCATCAAATTCTAAAGATCTTGAGATGTATATTAAAAAACGAAAATAAACATGCAAAGTACAAATGCAAATTTGAGTGATTCCTGAAAAGTGCTAAAATAATCCATATAGGTATAGGTATTAAGAAGAATTTACGTGTGGGTATTGAGGTATTGAGAAACATTTTCAAGAATTCACGTTAGTGCAGTTTAATAAATATAGTCCTTGCTAGAACTCCTGTAACAATTCATGAAGGTGCTGAATATATAAATCCTCCAGATTTGATCGATGATTTTTTGCAGTAATACAAAACAAAGTATTGTCAATGTATTTAAAGCAATTTTACCAATAATGCTCCAAGTTGTCGAGCTTATCCTTATAAACATCCTACAATTTTTTTTTAATTTTATGACGTCTATGAAGATAGTTCGAGTTCCCTTTAGTAAACGTCGTACTGACATTTTTTCCTCCCCTCAGCGATTTTTAGGATGCAGCCACGTATAGATTTCTAAAAACTGATTTAGCTGAGCATGATTCGGAATTTGAATCAAGCACAGAAAATCCACTGAGAAAATTCAAAGAATTTCCTAGAACAACTACTTGTGACATTTTTGTAAAAAAAAAATCTTGGGAGAATCTCCGTGTAAAGGTATCTCTGGAAACGAATCAAAGAATTACTTTTTGTTCTGCTTGCAGGATCCAGGCCCGGTTTTGGGGGAGTTCCAAGAGGGCAAATGCCCAGGGCCCCCCGATGAACAAAAAAAAAGTGAAAAAAGTGAAACACAATTCAATAATTTTTTTTTAATATTAATGGTCTTTAAATTCAAATACGTATCCAATACGATTTCTAACAGAGATACTAAGACATGAGATTATGTAATTTTAAAGTTGGTAGCAAATTTGAACTGAATTTTTCAGTTTCAACGTAAGTCCTTCTATTCGCTTATGAAAACTACCAAAGTTATATCCAAAACATTAAAACTCTTCTCGGGTAATAAAAGTAAACTGTCACAGTTTTCTGAAAAGATACTGTCAAAATTACTGATCTGAAATGATCTTGTTAAGACAAAAATACTCGCTAATTCATAATTTTTCGTGATTTTTCTATCAGGGTATTGTCGGTACCTACCGAAATTTCAATATGTCTATATTATACTGAACTCGGGCCCAGATAGCCGTAGCGGTAAACGCGCAGCTATTCAGCAAGACCAAGCTGTGGGTCGTGGGTTCGAATCCCACCGGTCGAGGATCTTTTCGGGTTGGAAATTTTCTAGACTTCTCAGGGCATAGAGTATCTTCGTACCTGCCACACGATATAAGCATGCAAAAATAATCATTGGCATAGTAAGCTCTCAGTTAATAACTGTGGAAGTGCTCATAAGAACACTAAGCTGAGAAGCAGGCTTTGTCCCAGTGTGAAGCAATGCTAGACAATCGTTTATTCCTTTGCCGTAACGGAAATTGAATTAAGTATTCAAAAGCATATTGTTGAATCCAGTCTTGATTGGAACATTTTTGCTAACAATTATATTAAGAAATCAGAAACTTTTTACACAATAAAATAAAATTGGTAATCGATTTGCTTATTGTTTCAAAAATGGTAATCGTTCAAATTCAAATTGGGAATATCTTTAGCAAATTTAAAAGAAAATCATAACGTGATCTATTTTTATTCAGACAAAATTTAATTTAATCATTCACGACTTTTCAAGTTTTTTTTTATACAGATGATTTAATTTTCACGCAAAGTGATGTAGTAAAATCCGAGCAATATTACAATTTTTCGACATTTTTCGAATATCTTATTTTGATAATACTAAACGTTCCTATCCATCACCTTTCACTTTGTACCAAGGGCCCCCGGAAAAAGACCCGGGCCCCCTGAAGCCTAAATCCGGCACTGGCAAGTTCCGTTAACTTTCTTAAAATATTGTTGATAGATTCCATACCAGATGCATTGGAAGCTGTTCCTAAAAGTTTGTAACTATTTTCCTGCACGATCTTTAGCTAATACGTCATATTTTTGTGGACTCTAAGAAGTTTATTACAACGCATTTGTTTTATGAAAGTAAATCTTATTGACAATTTTTGATAAAATATAACATTTGATAAGTTTTTGAAGTAGAAAAACAAGCTGTTGATTTAGATTCTTTTTTATTCGATGCTTCTCTTCTCTGCCCCCTTCTGGTTACACCCATTATTAACTCGATTGCTTTGTAGGAAACACTGCATGTAATGCCCTACTTACCGGCCTCAACCAGTTCATATTTGCTATTTATTTGCATCATAAGCCGTCTTCAGGAGTATTTTGGTGAAATTCCGTCCCGTTGTTGGTGCATTGTTATTTTCTGTTGCAATTTAATCCATCGCCGCATCGATTTAAGCCACAAGCAAACAAGCAACAGGAGGACCCCCCTGCTCGCTGCTATGCTCCATCAGAACATAAGCCCTTCGGACTGAAAACGATAAACGGTATGTGCCTTTGGCAGCCCATCAGATCCCCGCCGCACAAACAATGCAACCACGCAATCGGCACTAGCTGACTTCGGGGTTGTGATGGATGCCGAGAAGAAGCGGATCACCGTCGTTCAAAGATAGGTAGGGGAAGCCGAGGTAATATGCACCCCAGTAGGGAAAAACTCAAATTTAGCTGTGAATTTCGCCGAACACGTTACATAATTGGGTTTACAGGAAAATCGCATAAATTAGCTCACAATTACTAAAAACAGGCATTGGATGGAGACAATCATATCTAAAAATTTGATTGTAAAGGAATTGAAACCAAAGTCAAAAAACATTATGATATATATTGTGTGGCAAAATATAGCATTTTAATGTATGCAACAGACATTATGCAATTCAATGCCTCGTTTAGGACTGAGATTTTGCGGCATAATTTAAATTTCACCAAAGGTTTTTAAGCAATCATTAAGTATGGCGTTTTTTACCCAAGTCATTCACTCTCAAGTTTGCCAAAATTTGTTTTTGATTTCATGAGTTTTTTTTAAATGGAAAAGGTTTTTCCGTGAGAGGCTTTAAACTTGATGGTGCGTTTTACATCTACATCGTTTTACCGACCCAACTGCATGGCGATGTCTTCCCCTCTAATGCATCAGTCAGCCAGCAGCGGCGATGATGGACGACGACGGAGCGCTTATTTGTTCTTCCTGTTTGTTGCCACCCGCATGAAGCATTGGATAAAGGGTTGAGGAAACGGGATCGCAATGGAATAGGTTTTCCACGAAGTAGCTAAGCGAGATTCGTGCCCACTGAGGTTTCTGCAGCATCCCTATATTGGTAAGAGGTGGTGCTCAAATCTTACGCTTAAAAAATGAAAATTATACGAGAATGCAATAAGTCATTCATACGCATGAATAAAACCCCATATTAGGATAATTTGCATTACCTAGAAGTCCACAATAGTCATTGTGAAAATAACTAGAATCAGCTAGAAAGTACGGCCTTTGATTAAAAGAAGGAAAAAACACTGATGAATGTTTAACCATTTAAAATAGTAGTAAATGGTCGGTCTAACGGCCCTCTCGGCCTAACAGCATTCGGCCTAATGGCTGCACTCATATACCTTGCAAAGCAGAGTGGTAAATTAAGACAAATTAAGACATATTCATAAGTTTCCCATCATAAAGAAATGCTTATAACAAGGTTTATCACATGATAACTTTTCAAACAATGTGGTGTTTTTTATTTGATTTGAAACAGAAACATGGTATTTTTAAAGGAGGGTGTTTTCAGTGTAACTTAAGGTTAAGGAAAGCGATGCTTCGTGTTTTATTAAAATTAGGACAGCTTCCCTATGCATCTTAAAGTACATTTCATCAAGCACAACCACTTCCTTACAAATCTTGTACCATTTACTCTGCCGGAAGTAAACTTCGCATACCGTTTCCACCGCTGACTGACCGGAACGATCCGATTCGAAAACAAAAAGGATACAAATCCGTTGGATTTAAAATTTATTAGGTATTTGCCTTGACTCGGCCGAAAGGAAAACGGAAAAGGAGCTCACAGTTTTGAAACGACTAGCTGTGGCTGACCCTAGCCTGAACTGCAGAGGCCATCAAATGTGCCATCCTTGGGCTGCCCAAGAAGGACGGACCAGGTGGAACCGGAAGAAGAAAGGCAGAAAACAGACTGACTTTGTTTGTTCCGTATTTCACACGAAGCGGTTCCAAGCCGAAGGACGGTTGAAATCGCCTTGTTGGCTTAGCGCCATCATCCGGCAACGGTACAACGCTCCGCCACCGAGGAGAAACAGACTGCCACCTTCGCTTTCTTGGAATGGCTTCGATTGCAGGAGAAGGAACTATTTCACGAACGACTGCACTTCTTAGGAATGGCGAAATCCTTGTGCAGTCTCGGAAAACGAAGGAGAAAAATATATCCTTTCGGCATTTGACTAAAAGTAGGGTTGTACTAGAATACGTAAAATAAGATTGTACAGTGGTGCCTCTGGGCAAGAAGTACCAGAAAAAAGGGCGTTCCAGATAAATTATTCAGTATAATTTCCAAATACACATATTTTTTCAAATATAATGCACGGTATTTGCACGGGATGATTACGATGTTTAAGTTTAAGTGGTATCGTATCTAGTTTTTCGATCATTTTTAATTTTTTGGCAATGTCCACCAGCTCTGAGCTATTCCGGTGGGTCACTGGGTCAAGTCGGGTAAAAATGACTCCAACATCCTTTTCAATAAATTTTTATTCAAATAGATAATTTAAACCGGACTCCATTTTATTTTGTTTATTTTAGTTTTAACTACGGACGTCCTGTCAGAACCAAAATAAAGTCGGATATTTATGGTGTCTCCGTGAAACCGGCCCAAATTAGACATTTTTTTTGTCTGAACTGGAAAATTTAGTAAATTTATGTTATCATTTTGATAAAACAGCTCAAACCTGATGAAACAAGATCATTTTAAGGGTTTTGGCCATCTAGAAATAAGAGAATACTTGACAATATTCCTTAAGCTCGAAATTTTCTCATTTTATAAAAAACCTGATTCACAACTAAGTAACTGGACCTGTCATGTAGGTGGCCAATATCCTTTAAATAATTTCCCACGACTAATGTCTGAGTTAGCTCTAGAAATGATGGAGTAGTCGAGAAACTATGAACATAAGCTGAGTTTGAGTCAGAAATGTTGGATAGAAGTTGATCGAAAAGAAAGTTGGGGTCAATTATACCCGACCCACCGGAATAAAGTTCTCGTAACCGGCGGATATATCTAAAAATTACAAAGAAGGTTGACAAACAAGGCATCCAGACGATTCCATTCGAACGAAATGAAGGAAATCCGTCAAGAATTCCTGAAATGGCAGCAATTTGAACTTATTTTTACATTTGCTGGGAGGATTCGGGTTAACAATTACATTCAAAAATTTTTTATCAATACCACAATTAAAAAGAAATTCCTTTAGTTTAAGATAGATGTGGCAGAAAACTACTTATTGCGCGGAGTTACCCCACTCGGCTGCAAAAATTAGAGAAAAATAAATGTGAAATTTGATTGATCAGGGAAAGTTTTGGTTCTTTTAATTAACCTAAAATTTCATCTATCTTTTTTGTTAAATTTTTAAATTGTGTTGTAAAAATATCAAAATAGTTACGAAATAAGTGAAGGATCCCCCTTGATATGATAATGGTAGAAACCTGTGGACGATTATTTGATTCCAATGTGTTTTTTTCACATGTCCCGGATATAAAAAATAAGATAGTAGTTTAGCCCAATTTAATTTCCAAATGAAATTATATCAGAATGTCAATTTAACGTAAGCTATCATACCCTAAACTTGTTGTTCTGGCGTTCTTAAAATTTTTAAACCATTTATTTCAAACAATTATTTTATTTAGAGACGAAACAAGACGTGAGATTGATTTATCATTTTTGTGGTAATTCTACCCATTCACAAGACAAAACAGGATTCAAACATTGTGACATAGTTTAAAATGGACCGATTTAATATTGATTAAAATTATTTTTTTATATGACCAGATATAATACTCTACCTACAACTGTAGACTACTATTCCATGAAGGGTTCAAATTTCAGTCATAGCTCACAACACTACTCAAATTAAATTGATAAAACTTGATGTATCAAATTTTCTGCACGTCATTGATGTCGAATATTAAGCAAAGTTCAAGTATGCGTTTTGTGTTACACGGGATAGCGAAGCACAACCATTTTTTACGCTGACAACACTGATGTCGAATTTCAAAATATCCAAACCTTGAGCTTTTGAACAACTTTGCCAAATACCCTTTATTTTTAAGTGGTCAGAACCCTGAGATACTCTTCAAACAGAAGTTTCATACTCACTAATGCCACCTGGTGGCAAAATCGTGAATTTCATGGCTTTAATAATAGTAGTCTTTGACTTACTGAACAACGTTGCCGAAGACATCATCGTTTTTAGTAGTCAGGATCCTGAGATATCCGCAAAAGAAAAGTTTCTGAGATATCAGAAATACAAAATTTCGGTGCCCAGTAGCGCCGCCTGGTGGCAGGATTCCGCATATCAATGGCCACCGCATGCTAGTCCCTAATCTACTAAACCAGCGGTTTCCATGCGTCCAATCAATTGAATTTTCATGTAAAACCTCTGTACTGTTCTCTTGAAAATTTTTAGTAGGTTTCAATTCATCGTCACCTTATGAAGATTTTTTTTGCCACTTTTATCAAAATTGTGAATATATCCGAGAGTGCTGAACTTCCAGACAAATTAATAAATGCTTAAAAAAGAAATTACTAGCTCAAATGTCAAATTTAGTACTACACCATTTTATTCCACTAGAGTTTGTATCCTTTGACAGATACGCGTATTTAGATTTTAACTGTAATGCCGTCTTCAGTGTCCTGTACTACTGGAATTAAATGGTATAGTACTAAATTCGGTTTTTTCATCTACTTATAGGTATTTCAATTATTCATATTCCAGACACGAAATTTTAAATATTTGATGAAAAACCATTTTCATTTAGATGTCCAATTGTGAATTTTCAACCTTGAACTTAAAAAAAATATACAATCAAACAAAACATACAAAACCAAGATTAATGAAAGAAATCAAAATAGGGTCGGTATAAGCGTATAACAATCCTGATTTCAAACGGTGTGAGAACAGGTGCTCCGCGCAAGAATTTTATTCCAAATAGTGCTCCGCGAGCCATAAAGGCTTACAACCCCTGTACTAAACAATTTTGACGAAAATCATTACCCACTGTTTCAATAACTTTTTAAGATATTGAAAATTTATAAAAACGGTCATTAATTTGAATATAGGCCGTGAAAAAGTGGTCGTGAAAAGAATGGTCGTTAAAAGAGGACGAAGTATATATGATTACCAACAATTCTTCCATAGAACGTTTTTCCTCCAAAAAACAATAGTTTGGTAGTCAGAATTTTTCAAATAAACTGTTTGCAAAAACTCATAGTCCCATAGGCGTAATCAAAGGGGGCAGGGGTGGGCCGTTGAAACCACCCCCTTCCTCCCGGCTGACAGAAAACAATCGAAATTAACTAGACTGTCACGAAGGTTAATACATTGTTTGAATTTGTTAAAGATTGTTTTCAGCATTGATATTTATATAAAGTTGCATCATGATACACTTTTTGAAGAATTCTTAGTGTCCAATTTAGAATCAGACTTCTACCTCGTTCCTCGGTGATCGATGGAAACAATTTCACCTCTGAAATTCACCCTGTGTTTGAATTTCTCAAAAATATCTTCAACATTCATTTTATAAAATAATTGCATCCTAAAAACACTCATTGAATAATTTAAAAAATAAACCATGTAGATTGAACAAACTAAGCTCAACTATTTTTTTTTTCCAAGCATTAACTGTAGGTCAGTATTAGAATTATTATCAAAAAATGGATACCCTCCCTAAAACCCAAAAGGAAATTCCAACACGGCATGAATATACACTGTAAGAAATCGTCCATATAACGAAAAGTATCTTCCACCACAACCCGAGCCGCAATATTCTTCGCGGCCATCCCAAAAAGACACAATGTTCGGAGAAACGTGACGGAAAATTGTTGCAGTTGTGCATAAATCACTCGCAAGGCAGTCTTCTGGAATTTCGGTCCCGTGAATTGGCTTCGACTTGGACCGGCCCGTGGCTGCCACAGATTTGCTCCATTGGTCGGTGTGCCGCACTTGCGAAAAGTACGCGCCAAATGGTTTGAGGTTAGTTTCGTGAATGAACAAGACGCTGCGCAGCCGTTCAGTTTTTTAGAAAAGCTGTCAAAACCCCTATTTTCAAACTCAGTTTTAGATTAAAAAAAATCAAACATTCATATATTATATGAGGTAGTAAGGATCACATATAAACAGTTTTTATTCAACAATTTTGGACGCCAATCAGCTGGACATGTTCAAATTAACCTTATTTTTTGCTTCAAAACTCATCTAATTGATATTCACTGAAAAAAAATGTAGAATTCAATTTGAACTTTTTTCTCTGGACGAAAACTCATGCCTACCTAGATATGGCATGCATACAAATTCATTTTTATGCATCTTTAAACTGTATGAATTGACACGGTAGGCCAAATAATTCAAGGGCAGTTTCCTTTTGCCGTCCAAATCTTCGGTCCTCACGTAGATATCTTGCTCAAACGCGCTTGCAAGACTAAGAAATAGATTTGAGAACAATCCTTTTGCCTAAGTTTGCTAACGTTTAGTAGTTTTTGAAAAAGTTAAAACCATAAAAATGTATGAAAAACAACAATTTTGTTAGAATTTAGTTCTATGAGAACCACAAAATAATGATCATGTACAAAACAGTCTTCAACCCTTAATCATGCTAAAAAATACTTTTCATAGCCAACAATATAAGGATATGTATTGAGAATACGGAATTTTTGACATGATTTTCAAAAACATGACCACTGTGTGCTACAGCGAGGGAAGACCATTGGATGATATTTTTCAAACTTTTGCCTGGTTCCAACTGGTCCTGGCCCCGGTCGAGTGGGAGAGGGAACTTCTAGGCAGCGGTGTCGCCAGTGCTGCTAACTATCGCATGCCGCCAGACACTTAATCACATATTTATGCACATCTGCCACGGGAGTGTTACTTTATTGCACCTACGCCCCATCGCCAAGTGCAGTCGAAATAAGAGCAACGGGTGGTAGGCTTTCGGTTAGTAGGAGATGGATGGCGTTTCATAAATTTTTTGGGTAGTACAATTTTCTTCGACTGCACATGGCGAAGCGGGTTTCGGAGAATGTACTGTACATACTGATATGCAGTCGAGATTGTAACTCGGTGGGGAAACTCACGAAAGAGTTGGAACGAGTACCGAAAAATGTCATGAGAGGAAGTTTGTAATATAAGTTTGGAATCGTGATGGAAATCATTGCTGTGCGATTGAGTGGTCTTGCTTGAATTAGTGGGCAGTTGATTTTATCAGGTGCAATTTATATACTTGTTTGTTAGAGTATTTATTTATTATTAAAAATCTAGAACTTCATACATCATTTGAGATTATTCAAAAAACCTTACTGCTTTCTTAACCCTCAAAGCCACGAGACAGGCCTTTTATTTGCATTCGACTGGTGCTCGGAAACAATTAATTAATTTAGTTAACATCTAAACAGATAACACTGACTCAACAATTTCGCGCCACAATACTCGGTTCGCGGCCGCATCTCTCTATCCTCGGTTCTGCCCCACGCTCGCCAAATCGATACGCACTTGACCCGCCCACCTAGCCCGCTGTGCTCCACGTCTTCTTGTACCAACAGGATCCGAAGCGAACATCATCTTTGTAGGGTTGCCGTATGAAATTCTTACAACATGCCCTGCCCATCGTATCATTCCGGCATTGGCCACCTTTTGGATACTGGGTTCGCCGTAGAGTTGGGCGAGCTCGTGGTTCATACTTCGCCGCCACACACCGTTTTCCTGAACACCTCCAAAGATCGTAATAAGCACCCGACGTTCGAGGACTCCAAGTGCTTGCAACGCCTCCTCGAGCATCGTCCACGTTTCATGAACAACAGGCACGAAAGTCTATCACCTTGTTGTGATCCCCGGTGGGATCTAAACGAATTGGTATGTTCGCCTGAAACCTTCACACAATTTTGCACACCTTCCATCGTCACTTTTATCAGTCTCGTGAACTTCCCGGGAAAGCTGTTCTCGTCCATTATTTCCATTGCTTTACGCGGTCAATACTATGCCGCCTTGAAATTGATTAAAAGGTGATGCGTTGGGACCTGGTATTCACAACATTTTTGGAGGGTTTGCCGTACAACAAAGATCTGGTCCGTTGTCGATTGGCCGTCATCGAAGCCGGTTTATAAGTTCCCATGAACTCGTTTACTACAGGTGACAGACGACAGAAGACGATCTGGGATAGTATTTTGTAGGCGGCATTTAGAATGGTGATCGCTCGGAAGTTCTCACAATCTAAGTTGTCGCCTTTCTTGTAGATGGGGCATATTACCCCTTCCTTCCACTCCTCCGGTAGCTGTTCTGTTTCCCAGATTGTGCCTATCAGCCGGTGCAGACAAATGGCCAGGCTCTCCGGGCCCATCTTTATAAGTTCAGTTCCAACACCATCCTTACCAGCAGCTTTATTGTTCTTGAGCTGGTAAATGGTATCCTTAACTTCCCTCAAAGTGGGGGCTGGTTGGTTTGCATCGCCCGTAGTACCGAAGAAGGCATTTTCTCCGTTGTCCCGACCTTCATTGCCTGTGCTCTCAGCGCCATTCATATGTTCGTCGAAGTGCTGCTTCCACCTTTCGATCACCTCACGTTCGTCCGTCAAAATGCTCCCATCCTTATCCCTGCACATCTCGACTCATGGCACGAAGCCGTTGCGGGATGCGTTGAGCTTTTGATAGAACTTACGTGTTTCTTGAGACCGGCACAGCTGTTCCATCTCCTTGCACTCCGTCTCCTCCAGGTGGCGTATTTTCTCCCGAAAGAAGTGGGTCTGCTCTTGCTGTTTCCGTCTATAACGCTCCACGTTCTGCCGGTTCCCTTGCTGCAGCATGACCGCCCGCGCTGCGTTCTTCTCCTCCAAAATTTGCCTACATTCCTCGTCGAACCAAGCGTTCCGTCGACTCCGTCCCACGTCCCACGTACCCGACGTTGCTGTCAGCTGCATCGTTGATGGCTGCTTTCACTGTTCTCCAGCACTGCTCAAGAGAGACTTCATCCAGCTCACCCTCTTCCGGTAATGCAGCCTCGAGGTGCTGCGCGTACATCCGGTTGCTTAAGCCGCTCTAGGTCATACCAGGGCGGTCGTCGATACCGTACGTTGTTAACGACGGAGAGTTTTGGGCGCAGTTTGACCATCACCTGATAGTGTCGAATCGATGTTAGCGCCACGATAGGTCCTGACGTCGATATTGTCGGAGAAGTGCCGTCCATCAATCAGAACGTGGTCGATTTGTGATTCTGTCTGCTGTGGTGATTTCCAGGTGTATCGGTACGGAAGATTGTGCTGGAAGTAGGTGCTACGAATGGCCATGTTCTTGGAGGTGGCGAAATCAATTAGTCGTAAGCCGTTTTCATTCGTTAGCCTGTGGGCGCAGAACTTTCCAATAGTCGGTCTGAACTCCTCCTCATGGCCAATCTGTGCGATTAGATCTCCTATGATCATTTTAACATCGTGGCTTGGCCGATTATCGTACTCGCGTTCGAGCTGCGCGTAAAAAGCGTCTTTATCATCATCAGTGCATCCGGAGTGAGGGCCGTGCACGTTTATGATGCTGAAGTTGAAGAACTGGCGTTTGATCCTCAATTTGCACATTCTCTCATTGATCGGCCACCACCCAATTACGCGCCTCTGTATGTCACCCATCACGAAAAGAACTTGGTTCCGAAATTACATTACGAATAGGAACCGAGACCAATATAACAATACGGTTACCATAGACGTAATTAGCCATCAGACTTGAGGGGGCGGCGAGGGGAAGCGAGGGGAGGCACGGCCTCTTCTCATGAGAGGTATAAGTCGCACCGGATTTACAAATCTTTACATTGCTTGTTTCGATCATATTTTTGCATAGTGGTGTACTTACATACAGAGGAAGACCAAAACCTGAAAATTGTCTAAAATCGACCAAATAAATGAAACACAAAGATTTTAAAGGAAATCAACCAACATTCCAATTTGGTTTGAACTACAATTCAAGCAAAGTTATAAAACAATATGACGTTTTATATGTTGGATCAGTTGAATTAAGGTGCCAGATCAATGTGTAATTCTAACTTCTTGAAGCCGGAAAGCCAAAAAATCGTACGCTTCAAAGCCAAAAACGATTGCAAGTTTTGAAAATATGGGTTTACGTTGCTCAGCATTTCAGTAGCGAGCGATTAATTTCTCTTAATCTCTCGAAAAATACAGGAGGTGCCACTAATAAAATTAAAAAAAAAACATCCAAAATTTGAACATTGGGTTGAATAATACCTTGTTTTATATGATTCTACCCCATTACCCCGAATGCCATTTCCCCGATTGCCATCACCCCGAATTCCATTACCCCGAATGTACCATTACTCCGAATTCCATCACCCCGAATGCAATTTCCCCGAATTTACAATTATCATGACATGATGATATTGATGACATTTCCCCGCGATATTGGAATTCGGGGTAATGTCATTCGGGGTGATGGGACGTTCGGGGTTTTGGAATTCGGGGTAATGGCGTTCAGGTTAGTGGCATTTGGGGTAATGGGATTCGGGGTAATGGGGTAGAATCGTTTTGTATATTAAAGCCTTCACATGCTAAAGCTTTCATCAAACTGAACTTTTTTTCTTCAAATAAAGCTGTCGGCATGAAATTTGAACGAAATAAGTTGTTTGAAGTATGCAGGATGGAAGGTATTTTTATTGTTTGTTATTTGGAACTGTTGTTAAACTTTGGGCTAATAGAAATCCGGCCATACATGAGCTGATTCTTGAAAACCATCAGGTTTTGAACAATAGATATAACTAACGGCTTGTTCATTGGACTTGGTAAAATAATGAACCAAGACAAATTTTAATAATATTATTGAGCGTATTAATAGTAAAACTACGTATTACTATTGCCTGTGAAACAATGGCCATCCAGAAATTTATATTCAACATGCATATATCGCGTTTAGTATCATAAGGGCATATTTGATACTAAACAGTGTTATTTCTATTCCTTTTTTTCGGGTGGGGCCAAGCCCAAGTTTCGGAACAAAGCCAGGACCTTTCCGGACTCAGAAACCCAATGCATGACATCAACTCTCAATATTATAGTTTTACCATTTGGCCAAAGTTGGGTTGTATGGTCACACTGCCGGTGAATCAGAAAATAAACAAGTATGAAGCTCAAAACTAGGCATGTGACTGCTCAAATTTCATGACATAACCTCAGCGTTGTTGTTAAAAATGATTATGTTTGATAGCATCCTTAACTTCACCTATTGTGTGAGTTGGCACGTCTCCCTCATCCGCCGTACTGAAGAAGTCATTCCTCCTGCTGTCTTGGTCTTCCTCCTCTATGCCGTTTAGGTGTTCATCGTAATGCCGCTTCCACCTTTAAATCACCTTACGTTCGTCCATCAAAATACCTCCATCCTTATCCCGGGACATTTCGGCTCGCGGCACAAAGCCTTTGCGGGATGCATTGAGTTTCTTGTAGAACTTTCGCGTTTCTTGAGAACGATACAGCTGCTCCATCTCTTCGCACTCCAAATGCTATAATAATTCCACTGATTGTAGGATTTTTTCGAAACAATTTTGAATGGTATTGTTTCCATGCACATTTATTTCATTTTTTTAAAGAATTGTATGCATATTTACTTAAATAACTAATTTAGTAATAAATTTAAAAAAATCTAAATCTTCTAAGAATATATGGTTCTATTGTAAAAATGTTCTGAAACGATGTAAACCAGTTGTTATGAGCCTAAAGTTAGCAACCCTACTTGTTCATATACATATACTCGATATTCAGTATCACGATATCGAGTTAGATAGCCATAGTAAAAGTTGCATATATAATTGCAATATAATAATTTGCAGAAATAATTGAACTTACTCTGTCGATCAACGGTTCGTGTACTATTGAATATCTTTTTGAATATCAATCCATTCGAAGAACTCTTCTTTTTTTCTACAGCAATGTCGAAAATGAATAAAAAATCATTTTATTGAAATAAATTAAAAATTTTAAACATATAAGCAATGTCTTTTCATAGCACTGACAAGTCAATACTGTCGCCTTAGCTGTCGCTCTTAACACCATGCATTGATAAGAAGTAATTATTCGAACTTAATTTCCAAACCGCCTTGATGCACTACCATTACCAAAATCACATGATAGGATGATAGGAACGACGCATTCGGTAGCACCCGCTGTGTAATGTCCCTGCAGTTAATCCACGATAGGTTATCAAATGAACGCCATGAAAGGCGCCGCCTGACCAAACACTAATTTGTTATTTCCATTCTGACACGTGGATTGGTATTGATAAACGCATACCGTAATACGAAGTATCTTTGATAGAGTGGGTCCCACAACTAACTAAATCATACAATAAAATTTTTAATTACTCTATAAGCAAAGAGTTTTAGTTTCACGCTTCATGCAAGAAATTATTTCAATGAGTCAAGAACAATTAAAGCTCTATATTCAAATAAAAGAAGCCCAGAAAATTTTAGCATTTTTGAAACGCTTACAAATAAACTGTTCTACGATCATTATTTCATGAAGGTTTAATGTGTTCGTGTTCTATTTTTGGTGGATTATTTTAATATGAACTTATATTCAGCCATATATCTCAGCGAAAAGCATGTTGAAAAAATGGGTCCACACGTACAACATTTTTTGCAGTTTCGTAAGACCACTTGAGGGTATCATAAATTATATCGGAATGCATTCACAATTATTTTCCAATTTCATTACGCAACTCAAAACAGTTGCGTAATGAGAATGCGATGCGTAATGAATCATTGCAGCACTGGTTTCAATTGCGTTATGACCATTTCCGCACTGTATACTTCAGTGTAGGAAAGTACGCCGTTTCATCACGGATTGGCGTGATGAAAAACAGCCTATTATGATGAGAAATTGCAAAAAAAAAACAAATTATAACATGGTTCTCTAACTCGATATCGAAAAACGAAATATCAACTAAGCGAGAGTTGACTGAATTTTTTAAGAAAGAACGCATACATTTTTAGGTTTTCTTTCAAAATCATACACACTAAGCTCATACGGTGAATATCACCGTAATCTCAACAGCTGAACAGTTCGGTGAAACAAAACACCGTAATTCCGTCGAAATTTTACGGATTCCGGTGATTTTTCACCAAATAGGGGGATTAGGGGCGAAATGGACACCCTCTCAATATCTGATAATACGCATATTTCATCAAAAATTCATTCACTGCATGAAATCTGTAATGCATTTGAAATGTTTGACGGTATACAAGTTTATTTTTTGCTTCAATTGTTCTTCAAAATTTGACTTACAATTTTTCTCAGTTTCAAATTGGCATATAAGCAAGACCGTGGAAGAATCTAATTTTTGAGCAAAGTAACGAACCCAGAAAGGTTCTTACTAGCTATTATGATTGAGGGAGAGCCCTTTTGCATATCGGAATGTTTGACAGTCATTGAATATATTGGAATAACTAAATTTCATGCAGGTGTTCATTTCGCCCCGATACCTTTTTACCAGCCTTGTTTTCGACCCTATTTTCTATCTCGCTTTTCTGACATATGATATGATTTTTATCACTATGAATGAATGTGGCACGTCGTACTAACATCAAACTTGAAAACTAGCCGAGGGTAAATTGAAAACATTGCCATTTAATGGTCTTAAAACGAACATTTGCTTAACGTGTCCATTATGCCCCTAATTCCCCTACTGTAAAAATTTTCCGTACTCCGTTAATTTATTTCACCGAACTGTTTAGCTGTTGAAATTTTACAGGAATATAAATAAGTATAAATTTTACAGGAAAATAAATAAGTGTGTATCAGAGCTACCCAGTTTTACGGTTCTGTCATTAGGAAATGTGCTCCCCAGAAGTTCCATCTCAAATATATTGCCACAATGCCCATTGCTTAGTTTGATTGAGTTTCTATTCCAGAATTTATGAGCTGATTACAAGCGCACGGCCGTCTTTCTTTTCCTGCTAATCGCATTATTTGATCAATGCACGGTGCGTAACAACTGTGCACGCGAATCAGTCAGTCAACCGCAAATGGGTCGAATTTCCATCGACAGAGAAAAAAAGAGGGAAGCAATCCAACCTTTTTCAAAAGAGGAAAATTTCCCTTAAAAAAGAACAGAACTTTGGAACAACGAAGGAACAAAAAACAGCTCCGAGTGTATTGAAGAAGTCTGTTTCTTCGAACGAGAAACGTGGAAAGTGAGAGATGTAAAAAATGAAGGAAATCGTCGGTGAAGTGATGAAAAGCGGGTAAACGTTTTGCGGAAAACAGACCCGGAAATGGGGCGATGATGGAAGGAAATGAAATCGGTACGGGGTTCATTCGATTCCCATTTTCCGATTGCGGGCGGGCTACCATCAATAGATGAGTGGCACTTCGTGGAAAAGATGGGAAGTTTTTTTTAATGTGCATTTTTTTTAATTCAGTTTTCAAGGATCATTTCAACATAACATGCACTCCTTATATCTAGGTGTTCTGTGTTAGACAGCACTATCATCTTAATTTTGTAAAACTCAAATAAGCTTTTATGAACATTTTGTTAACAACAGATAACATTTCATTTGCCGTAGCAGTTCATAATACTTTCAGGTGAGTTTAATAAAACGCAATCAATTAACTTAACCAAACTGAACCTTAATGTAAAACGCCTCAATTGTGGCAATAGGATATTGCAAAAAAAATGTCTTAAGTGCTAATAATTTTACAGCATACAACATGGCTGGACTGAAAATTTGTTTGAAGATCAAAAGCTCGTTCTTAAGACAAAGTTTTAAGTTGTTAAGTGGATAAAGACATTTTATATGTATATTTGTTACATTCGAGCCAAATGCTTTCAATGTGATTTTTGAATATTAAATTTTTATCTGTCATGAGCTCTAGATGTATAACTTCATCTGACCAACTTATAGGAACCCCTCTCTTCGTGACAACATATCTTCTCGAAGGTTTCAAATATAGAGCTTTTGGTTTATGTGGGAATATTTGAAGAAATGTTTTAAAGAATTAGGAGAAATCTTACATTTCTACATATATGCTGGAAAGCTTCCAAACTTTTTTGCAATCGACTATAGATGACCCGTAGGCTTCGTCTTTTGACGCAGAGACCTGTGTCATCCGCAAACAAAAACTTTTGACATCCCTGAGGTAACTCAAGAAAGTCAGTTGTTAGAATATTGTATAATATTGATCCCAAAATGCTGGCTTGAGGAACACTAGCTCTTACAGGAAGGTCGTCAAACTTGGAGTTCTGATATTTAATCTGAAATGTACGATTTGTCAGATAACTTGGGATTTTTCTTACAATGTATGTTTAAAAATTAAAGATTTTAAATTGAATAATCAAGCCTTCATGCCAAACACTGTCAAATGCATTTTCTATGTCCAGGAGAGCAAGTCCAGTAGAATAGCCTTAAGATGTTTTGGAACGAATCAAATTTGTTGCAACTAAAAGTTGAGTGGTCGAATGGCCATGTCGGAATCCGAACTGTTCATTGGCAAAAATTGATTTTTCTTTTGCGGACCATCATTCTGTTCAAAATGACTTTTTCAAAAAGTTTACCAATAGGGGAAAGCAAGCTGATTGAACAACAACTAAGAGCTTCAGCAGGATTTTTGTTCGGTTTCAAAATTGGTACAATCTTGGCATTTTTCCATTTGTCAGGAAAATATACTGAAAATAATTGTTGAATAATCAACGAAGAATGATAAGCTACTTTCTGGAAGTTTCTTGATGAGGATGAAAAAAATTCCATCCAAGCGAGATTTCATAAAACTTGACAGCTCATAACTATGTTTCCATCGTCAAAAGCCATCATCGGCTGAACGATATGTTCTCGTTATTGAGGTATCCTACGAATGCATTCCAATGAAAAAATCACCAGACAACAAAGTCAGCGACTGCGACTAGATAAAACTCCCGGGGCCATTACAATTATAATAATCATAGAAGGTAATAATCGCGCTGGGGACCACGTGCCTTCATATATCCATCATCGCGTCCCGCCATTTAGTTCGACACTATTTATTTCGGTCCATGATGGTCGGTCGTCTGCCGCAGTTGAGAGCATTTGTCATTTTAATTGCAGTCCCCTTAAGTGTCAGTCCCAGTTTGCGATATTCATGCGAGGTTTTTTGTTCATTACTGTTAGTTCTTAATACTAACAAAATTAAAATTCAGTTTTGTTAGAAACATGTAATTAGGTATTAGTCCAAACAAAATTTTAAAAGTTTTAGTTTTATAATCCCGAGCTATACATAGTTGAAATGAATGTTTACAAAACGAAAATTTACTCCTGAAATAGCGTGACAAATGACATTTTAAAACTTAATTTTGTTGGCAATCAATCTGAACTCCCAGAGATATCAGGGGTATTACTATTTTTCTTTCGTCATTGATATTACGAGCAACAGCAAACTGCAATCGCATCCAACCACATGTAGTTACGCGAAAGACAGCCAAGCTGATACTAATCGTTGCAACATAGAATCTATGCTGCCTTTTCCCCGTGGATCAAAACACGACCGAAGGTACCAGAGGACTGTTTAGCATCGCTGTCATGCTTGTGTTGGTACCCGGCGATCTTCGGATCGCACTAACATAATCGTAGCATAGCATAGCAGTCATATGTTTTGTGCTGGCAGTATTTTACAGTGCTGTTGGTTCGGAGCGTTACGTCCTATGTCGACCAACGCAAGTCGACATGCTACGGTTAATTGTAGAGTGCTGTGAGATTGTGATGACACGCTGCTTGCAGGCGTTTATGGGGAAATGGGGAAAGATTTCTATGAAGTACATATAAATTCAATTTGCAATAACTGAAACCAATGTAAGTTAGAAGAATTGTTTTCTAATAAATTGATCTACTAGAAGATCAAACAAAGCGTTGGTGATGCCCTTTACAACGATTATTATTCAATCAAAACTTTTAAACATGTATGCAACTCTTACGGTTTATTTTAGGTTGTTGAAAATGAATTAATTAAGGTTGTTGAAAATGAAAAATTGTTGAAAATGAATTACAAAAACAGTACTTTTTAGTGCTAAAATTTAAAACGGTACTTTTCAGTGCTACTAAAACAGTTCTTTTCAGTACTATTTCTTCTACTATTGATCCCTTTACGATCCTTGTTTGGACCCGTGCCTTCGATTTTTTGTTGGACCCGTTGGAGAAGGCTAGCGGTGGTAATCCAGAATCCTTCTTGGACACCGCCTTGGAAAAAAACCTCTCGAAGGTAACGTCTTCTTTATTCACTAAACATGGTTGCAACTACAAACAAAACAGAGAATGAATCTCTGAATCCACAACCTCCTTCCACAAAAGTGGGATTTGAAACGGTCACTAAACGTGGCAAGAATGGAAGAAAGGACGTTTCTCCAGAATGAGAAATTTCTACCAAGGGTTAAATGAATAATGCTGATAATTGCATCGAAATGAGCAATCAGTTCGATGCTCTAGACAAATTTTCCGAACACCGAATCGAAGCAATCTCTAGCCCAGGCTCTTTGATTCAAGTGAAGAAGCGTGGTCAGTTGTTCCGAATTTGGGGGATTTAGGCAGGAGATCTTGAACTCCGTTAGTGGAATCAAGGTCTCCTTCCAAATCGCAAAGAAAGGAGACTGTCGCATTTTGCCGGAAACTTTTAAAGATCGCAAACTTCTTCTCAAACATCTTTAAGAGAAGAAGCACACATTTTTTACTTATGACGACAAAACTGAACGTTTGTTAAAAGTCGTCTTGAAAGGTCTCTCAAGTGACTACAAGTCACCTGAAGAGATCAAGAATGGAATAAATGATTTATTCCATTGGATTTTTCCAGTCCAAGTAATCATTATGAAAAAGAGAACCCAATCTAGCATTGTTCGTAAGGGCTTTCTGAAGATTATTATTCAGTTCACTTTGAAAAAGAGATCTAAATAATATCAAAGCTTTTGAAAAAACTAGACTTATGTTCAATGTCCGTGTGACATGGGAACATTTCCAGAAACCTGGAGGAAATTTACCAGAACCCCACTCAGTGCCGTCGGTGCCAAAAGTGGGGTTATGGTACAAAAAAAATCCGCATGGATGCTAAATGCATGATTTGCGGAGGTTCTTCTCACGCTAAGGACGTCTGTCCAGTGAAGGAAGATACCGATAAGTTCATATGCGCAAATTGCGGGGGCAATCAAAAGTCAAATTTCTGGGCTTGGCCTTCGCGTATGCGAGTCGTCGAGGCTCGTGCCAGGCAGATAAACAATAATGTCCGTTACCATAATTGTCGTTTCCGGAATTTTCCTGGTAGAGTATCAAACATTGCTCATTTTTCAGTGAACGATCGCTTGATTAGGAATCATACCCATCAGGAATATCATAATCATGCTCCCCTATTCGTACTATGAGTACCCATTCTACTTGTTTCAAGTCAAATGAAAAAAAAAACCCTGCCTCACAGGAAACTTCTTCTCTGCCTCTTCGTCTACCGAAAAATCTAACGCAAAATCATCAGATGACATACCCACTTCAAGTGATATGTCTGTCTCTGATTTTAATTTTCTAACTGTACAATTGAGTTTAATGATTGATGCAATGTTCAAAGCAGTCCAAGTCGGTATAAAATTTACTTATCAAATTGTTATTGGATTTCGTTTTTCTAATGGATCCAATAAATAATAATTTCAATATTTAAATAAGTGCATATAGCAGTTATTACTGAAACTTATTTAAGACCTGGATCCAAACTAAAAATAGATCCTAACTTTTTTGTTTATCGTAATGATCGACTTGATGGGACATGTGAGGGAGTTGCAATCATCATTCATAGGCGTATAAACATCAACGGTTTTCGTCATTTGAAACTAAAATTTTTGAAACTTTAGGTGTTTCAGTTGAAACACGGTTTGGAATATTTACTTTTATAGCTGTCTATTTGCCTTTTCAATGCTCTAGGCAGCAAGTTAATTTGCTCCAAACTGACATGCGAAAATTGACTCGCAATAAGTCAAAAAATTTTGGCATTGGTGACGCTCAGGGAATAATTCGCATAGTAATTCCACCGCCGGATTTTGATTTGAGTGCTCTTCAGGATATTCCTCAATTGATTATCCTGATAGCCTTACACGGTATTTTTCTTCAAGAAATTCTTCTACGAATGATTTGGTCATAACCGACTCTAGTCACCTTTGTAGCCAACTGCTGGTTTTGATTCTGATCATGTGCCTGTTACATTTCAAATATCCCATGAAGCGATTCTCAATCCTATCAGCTCCACTTTCAATTATTTTCCAGCCAACTGGTATATATATGAAACATATATCGATTGTAATCTTGATGCAAACACTTCTTTACAAACAAAACTTGATACTGACAATGCTCTTGAAACTTTAACTAATTCCATTGTTGAAGACAGGGGCATTGCAATTCCGAATTGTAAAGTAAAATTCGAAGTGATTACATATGGATGATCTTAAATTCTTGATCCATCTTAAAACGTGCATAATCCAAAGTTATCTGTCAAATCGTACACTTCAGGTTAAATAACAGATCTCCATGTCGGAAGAGCTGTAAGACCTGTAAGAGCTGGTGTTCCTCGATGCAGCATTTTGGGACCAATAGTATACAATATTTTCACATCTACTTCAGGGATGTCAAAAATCTTTGATTGTGAGACCTGGGTGCCGAATTATTTTCAGTTGGCAGTGGCGTTATCGGCTCCATGCCATTACTATGTTTTGAAGGTGGAGTGAGTCGGCCCAGAGAATATGGAATATACAAATTTTCAAAAAAATATTCCATGAAACCGTTTATGAACAATACCAAACATGGTCATATAATGAAAGGATATGTTAAAATATCCTTGTGAGAATTTCAAAATTTCTCAAGCATTCTTCATGAGATCCATTAGAAAAATGTCTTCAGAAATTTCTGCAGCAAGTCCTGAGAAAAACCTTGGAGACATAAGTGGTTTAAGTAGGAGCTCTCATGAAGATTTTGTTTAAAATTCAAGTAAGAGCACAAAGATAAATTTGTGAAGGAATCCCAAAAATTATTCCTTTAAGGAATATCTGAAGATTCCTCTCAAGGAATTCTTGCAAGAGTTCTGGTATGAAATACTTGGAGGAATTTTTGGTAATCATTGGAAAGTTTTTTCAATAGTTTATGTTAAAATCATAGAAAAATCTAAAGATGGTCTTACACGAATTACCAAATAGATAATTGCAGGAATCTATAAATATTTATTGTAGATATTTCCCAAGGAATGATTGAAGTAATCTCTGAAATAACTCATTGAAAATTTCTGAATAGTTCCTTTTGAAAATTTTCTCCGGAACTTCTGAAAAATGTAAGAAGATACTGAAAAAGAACTAACAGGAAAACATGAAACAATTCCCTCAAACTTCTTAGAAAAACCTGTGGATAAATCTCTGAAGAAATTCCACCACCTCTGGGAAAAGCTAGTGAGCATTTTTGGAAATATTTTCGAAGGCGTCGTGGAATGCACCAATCGGTGAACCTGAGGGGAACGTTTGGTTGCATTGCAAGACAATGTTTTGGAAGATTCACAAGAAAGAGCAATCTCTTGAAGTATTTCTGGCGTATTCTCAGAAGAAACAACATAAACATTGAAACATTTCAGTGTAAAGTCTTTGCGGAATCCATGGAGTGATTCTTGAAATAACTTCTGTAGAAAATGCTAAAAGAATCACTGGAAAGATGATTAAAAAATCTCTTACAAGAATGTTCGAAGGTTTTTTAGAGAAATATATTAAATAGTTCATTCAGTTATCTTTGGAAGTATAAATATGCATTCCTATTGTATTTTAATCCGCTTTGACCATTTTCTCTTAGAGCAAAGGAGATATTTTTCTAATGAATTTGAAGAGTTGCAGAGAAAACTCAGGAAAATGTTTCATGTATCACGAAATAAATTCTGAAGATGCCCTCATTGGAATTCATACATAGACTAGAAATTAAATTTCTAAAAAAAATCATCGAAAACCTTCTTAAATGAATTTATAATAAACTCCCGGAGTAATTCTCAGACATATTTATAAGGGTATTCACGGAAAAATTACTAGATAAAACATTGAAAATATTAAAATCCAAGCCCTGAAGGATTTTTCTTGGAAAAATTTCTCAACAATTACTTGATGGTACTCAAAAAGGAGACCTTCGTGGAGCCTTTGGAAACATTTCCGAATGAATAGTTGAATTATTTCTTGATGAAATTTCTGAAGCAACTCTTGTGATTCTTTAACCAATTTTTGTAATATATTGATGGATTAACAAACATGGATACCGTAATTTTTTAAAAAGTCTTGCTAAAATCTATAGAGAAATTCCTCAATTAATCATTTTAGAACATTCTGAAGAGAATACAGTAGAAATCTCAGGAGGATTTAAATCGCAAATAAAAATCAAAACAAGTTTTAGTTATCCTAAAAAAAATCTAGTATGAATATTTCAAGAAATCCACGCAGAAGTCCTTTGGATGAATTTATGTAGATAAAAGTAAAGGACACTTTGAAGAATTAAAAAAATCTTTGTAGAACTTGTGGAAGAATCATTGTAGGGATTCTTTAAGGAGCCCCAGATCAATGCTTGAAAGATTCGTTAGAGAGAAATCATTGGAAAAATCCCAGGATTAATTCCAAGAGACATCCCAAGGAAGATTCTCGATGGAATCCGTAAATGAATTCCTGGAGGAACTCCTGAAAAAATTCTAGGGAATTGCCTTGATGTGTATCTGAAGAAATTCCATAAGCAATGCAACAACTGACAAATTTTGGAGATGATTTCTTTTTATCGTCGTGAAAGTACAAAATTGGTGACGCGATGTTGATCGGCGGCGGCGTAACGTGAAATGAATCGTCGGCAGCGGCGTGTCGCGACGGTGCACAGGTCTAGTTTGTGGATGACACAGGCCTCTCTACCAAAGGACGAAGCCTGCGTGTCATCTGTATTAGATTGCAAAACAGTTTGGACATTTTTTATTCATACTTGCAAATTTCTCCAAATGCTTCCAAAACTCTACTTATAACATTCTCACATAAACCAAAAACTCTTTTTTTGGAACCATTAAGTAGACAATTAGACATGTTGTCACGATGAGAGGGGTTCCAATAAATTGGTCAGATGAAGTTAAGTATATAGGGCTCATGCTAGATAAGAATTTTACTTTCAAAAATCACATTGAGGGCATTCAAGCCAAATGTAACAAATATGTAAAATGTCTTTATCCACTTATTAACAGAAAATCAAAACATTGTCATAAAAACAAGCTGTTGATGTTCAAACAAATTTTTGGGCCTAGTTGTTATTATACTAGGAAGAAAGCTCTGCAGAGGATTCAAAATAAAATTTTGAAATTGCTTCTGAAGCTTCCTTCCTGGTATAGTACCAATGAGTTACATAGAATATCCAATGTTGAAACATTGGAACAAATGTCAAATAAAATAATCAATAATTTCAGGCAAAAATCGTAACAATCTTCTATTGCCACGATTAATGCGGTATATATTTAGGTTAAGTTAGGTTAAGTAAATTGAAAACGTGTTTTTTTTTCTCTGCTACGGCAAATGAAATGTAATATGTTGTTAACAAAACGTTAATTAAATCTTAAATTTGTTTTACCAAATTAGGATGATAGTGTTGTCTAATAACATAGAACACCTAGATACAAGAAATTTGTTGCGACGCGGCTTGAATAGGCCTAGACTGTGAACAGCTCTAGTCGCGAGCATAGCCCAACATGACAGTTCGCGTCGTAGTACTAGATTAAGAGAATCTACAGTATTGAACAAAACATTTGCAACTTTTTCGATTTTCTATACAAAATGACCAACTCTGGTAAGCTATATCTCAGTTATTTATGGACCGATTTGAATGAAATTTTGGCAGAACATCAGACATAACTTGAATTTTAACATATATTTTTGAATGATTTTTCCAATCACAAGTTTAAAAGCAGTAACGGTTTGACTAAAGTGAATTTTTTGACGATTTTTTATAAATGGCATAACTAAGCATATTGAAGGAATAGCTTCATGGATTCTTCAGCAAAGTTGTAGATTTTAACGAGATGAATAACTTTGCTGAAGACAGTTTTTGTGTAAGGCTATCACATTTTGAGATAAATTGTTTTGAATTTTTTGTCAAAAATTACACTTTAGTCAAACCGTTATTACTTATAATCACGTGATTGGAAAAATCATTCAAAAATATATGTTAAAATTCAAGTTATATCTGATGTTATGTGAAAATTTCATTCGAATCGGTCCATAAATAACAGCAATCTAGCTTACCAAAGTTGGTCATTTTGTATGGAAAATCGAAAAAGTTGCAAATGTTTTGTCCAATACTGTATGCGCATAGAAAAATAAATAACTTTCGGTAGTTGATAGGTAAACATTTCGCCATTGTAAAAAGATCTGTAGTTCGAGGATAATGATTCATTTGGTGCTAAAATTAAGTTGACTAGTGCGGTGCCAATAACACTGGAAAGCCAGAAAATTTGTGAATCCAGTATATAAAATATGTTAGTCACCCTGAAAGTAGAAGAAGTTGTATGGACCGATGCACGAGATCACTGATTTGACGTTTGAGCGGTTCCGAATTCACTGGTTGCTATGGTGCCATAAATAACACAGCAACGCTAAAACGTCAAATAATGAACCCGTGCATAGGTCCATTAGTGGAACGTACAGTTGTGTTCAGAATAATAGTAGTGAAAGCCGTTTTTCATACAAAATGCTCAACTTTGGCATGCTGTAACTTTGTTTCCATATGAACAATCGGCATGAAATTTTGGCAGTGAACTACAAATATGCTCAATTTCATTATCACAAAATTTGAAAATTTTCACACTACCGGCTAAAAAGTTAAGCACCAGGTGAAATCGCTCAAAATAATAGTAGTTTTTCTTTTGTAATTTTTTGTTCAGCAACAATTTTGTAAAAAATTGTATTGTTTATACATTTAAAGCTTGGGTGGAAATGGTTGAAACGATGAGTAAAGAAAAATTCCAAAACTCAAAATACAGCAGATGTTTAAATTATTAAAACTACTATTATTTTGAGCGATTTCACCTGGTGCTTAACTTTTTAGCCGGTAGTGTGAAAATTTTCAAATTTTGTGATAATGAAATTGAGCATATTTGTAGTTCATTGCCAAAATTTCATGCCGATTGCTCATATGGAAACAAAGTTACAGCATGCCAAAGTTGAGCATTTTGTATGAAAATCGGCTTTCACTACTATTATTCTGAACACAACTGTAGGTTCAATTTAATTGTGTTATTGTGTTACTCACTATCTCCCTAGCTGCAAAGAATTCCGGTGACCTAAAAACCGATCAGGAACCAAATTACCATTCCCGATAGTTCCAATCGAAATAGTAAGTAGAGGTAAAATGAGAAAATAATAACTTCTAAATAGTAACTGTAACATCTGAAACCTAAATAGTATTGGCATCTGGAATTCTGGAAGTTGTGGGAAAGAAACCACTTTTTTGTAAGTAGTAAATTTTTCATTAAGAAGAACTATTGGAATTATTCAAAATAAACAAATTGCAGTTGAGCGTTGCTGTAAACCAATCTGCTGCTCCGAATTTTTTGGTTTCCCGTCGGAAACAAAATTAATGTCATGATTTGAATGATACTAATAAAGGAATTGAATAAAAATAGATGACACATTCAGAAAAAAAACAAAATCTTTCGAAAATATTTTCATTGGTATCGGTTTTTTAATCATTTCTGACATTTATATTTGTATTATTGCACACGCTCTAGAATAATTCTAAAAATTCTGTGCTTAGTATAGTATAATGAACATATCAGCATTGAAAGTTTGACCGTTTCACAAGGTGATGGATAATCACAGATAATATTATTGAAAAGTATTCGTTAACTTATTTACTGTGAATCACTTGCTTATGATCTGTGAATATCTGGCAGATTTAATTTAGATTTATCTTTCGGCAAATTGAACTCTTAAAATCTAAATTTCGAGTTATCTAGTAGAAGCATAAAAGGAACAATATATAATTTTTCGTTTAAAATGATTTGATAAACTTCCCTTTGATTCAAGTCTTCTAAATGTGAACACTTTTCAACCCTCACCAATCTCCAACTCTATTAAAGTGGTCAACGTACAACTCCCCTAGATCTCTAAACCTCCGTTATCATTTCCCCAGGGATACACCGGCTATGCCAAGGAGCAATGAACAATGAATAAATATTTTTGGCGAATGACCCTCCCCCATCCAGGAGTCCTCATCTAGCCAGTCAGCCCTTATACTATGCTTAATGATAAAAACCATTTGCTGTGAATTATGGCCAGGGTATGAATATGAAGTTTGGATTACCGTCGTTGTCGCCCCAAATGCGTTGTCGTCACCAGCCTCGATGAAAAGGGAAATGAAAGTGTGGATTTTTATCCGGAAGAGCACCTCATAGTTGAGCTGTAAAAAGGGGTGCATAAAAGAAGTTGAAGCCTTTGCGGTAAATGGAGAACAATTTTCGGTTCGTTTGATCCTGGAAATAGGGCAGATTTATGCGTGGGGGTAGTGTTTGCCTCTGGATTACTACTTTAAAAGTTCAATTTAGGTACAATCACGATTATAGAGATCAATGTGAGCTATACATAACGATTTTTAATCAACGACATAGATGACACTTAATCTCTAAACACTTATTTAAAAGCAGAAATTTAAATCATTTCCAGAAACTTGTGATATTTTGTTCTCGAAATCTTTCTCCCATTCAAATGGAAATCAGTCCAACTGTTTGCTCTAGAAATTAAACGTCAACCCAGTGAAAATTTATTTCGAGTACAGTTACCGAAACAGCTTGAGTTTCGAGTTGTTTGGCACTCTGGGTCTGCTCTGGAATGGAATAAAGCAGGCCACAATGCGTGACCGGGGGACTGGTGGCAAAAGCAGAAACTCATTTTCACCGAACAATTGTGTAAACTTTTTCGAGAGGATAGATCATTCGCTTCAGTTGTTTGAAATTTGATAGGATTCGCTGGATGGCACTCGTGATTGTGTGGATTGTTATTTACGCCACCGCACTTGAGCGTATTATCAACTCATGGTTGTTGTAATATGCAATAGTGCTATTCATGACAAATCGCTTAGTGAAGATTTCAAGATTACAAATGTTTGACATTGAAAACAAAAAAAAAACGAAAGTGACGTGTAATTATTACAAAGTTTTTATGTAGGGTGCAGACCTACTTGGGCACTTCCATGGTTCACTTTGGCATGGGTTTTCTCGACCGAATCATCTCAAACTTTGCAATAGGAAGCACTTCCATATGACGCATATTGTGGCTCAGTAGTTTTCAAAAAACCCCACTACCGAAGTGAATCGAAAGTATCAAGAATAGGATCCTGCTCCCTATTATAAGTAAGTGGATACAAACATTTTACAGACTAAAGAGGCACGCTTACAAGGTTTACAGCATTGACTGAATTCAATTGAGCCTATTGCGTGCTTTTAAAGTACTTATTGTTCTCTCTGGATAAGAGCAAATACTTCCGCCTGCAAAAGGGTGCAGCGTCTACCAAGCGAATAAAGCTGATGGAGCTTTAATTCACAAACTTCAAGAAAAAGAACCATCAGAGTAACATAAACAATTATTATTTATACTTCGTTTCAGATGTACAGTATCCTTTTATCCTGTGATTTAACAGATTACTTGTAGCTGAGTTAGTTTGGCTAGGAAAGGTTAAATAAAAAACATCAGAAGTGTGTGTAGATTTGTGATTCATTTTTTTGTCCCCAGTAAACCAAAAATACCCTTATGCTTTTTTAAGGTACTCAGGAGTCAATAATGAACAAAAATTAAGGGCTATATGGTATTTTTAGACATAAACATTGTAATTTTTGGTCAAACTTCCATTGCATGGAACAATTTAAAAATAAAATGCCATAATTTTTTTCATGTGAAGGCGTTCCTAAGCTTATTACAAAAATGCTTTGAGATATATTAGTTTTTGCATAAATTCTTGGAAATTATCAACCCCATAGTGAGGCAACAGTTCGAACTATATGTTATCTCGCGGAAAGACTGTAAATTTCCTAAAATCCACAAATTATCTTTAATTAAAGGAAATATGCCTGATTGTGCGAAAAAAAGTCACCAAAATTTTACGATTTTCAAGATTCAAACACCAACCAATACTAAATCAAAGCAATTTAAGCGTTTACCATCACTGAATATAGTCATAAATCGATTGTATGACATTTGCCAGAAAACCATTTGCCAGAATCAATTTGCCAGAATGATTTTTGCCAGAAAACCATTCCCCAGAATGTACCATTCGCCAGAAAGCCATTCCCCAGAATGGACCATTTGGCAGAAAACCATTCCCCAGAATCATTTTTTGTAATTCGTTTTCAACCTTGATATCAATTGATCGACATGTTTGTGAAGATGCACCGAAGCCAAACCTCAAATTTTCAAGAGCCCAAATCTAGAAACCCAAACAGCCATTCCAGCTGAAAATTTAATCGATTGGTCACCACCAGCGTGTGACCAATCGATTAAGTTTTCAGCTCAAACTGCTGGCTGGTTCTCGAGGTTTACGCTCTTGAAAATTTGAGGTTTGGCTTCGATGCATCTTCACCTCAAGCCTACAGAAATTTTCGATATTTGTCATTTTTGTATCTTGAATATACTAATATTATTCGCATTTATAGCATGAAACATTGTGTAGTCAACTTTCACATTATTTACATCAAGAGGATTGGACTACTAGCACTGCACAGCTGCAGAGCAAAATTAATTAAAATTTAGCGTCACTTCTACAGTACTTCACTCGCATCGTAGATATTTCTCCAAATAATGTTTATATCTTTGTAATATTATAACAAGTATAAAACAACGCAACTGATCGATCCCTGTTATTTAGTCTATGTTGTTAAAATCCTTCGCATACAATTTTATGTAATTTTCACTACTTACATAGCAAGTCTGAGAACAAAAAAGCTGAAACGTTTGACACAAATTAGTTTAGTTGAATAATTTCTGAAATATGAATAGTGTGTCTTTGCGGAAAATTATTGCAAAACAACTAAAAAGAACAGCCTTTGAGTGAAAGAAGGGAAAATTATGTTTGAAATATGATCAGTTTAGCGCCAATAATCATTGGAACAATATAACTCAAATGACTACCCAATGTTCTTTCGGTCATATATTTAAATACATTATTCAGTCCTTGAAAAGAATGTTAAACTGTTTTACTCTTAATAATAATTTAAACCGCATTATTTATTGTTTTAAAGTAGTTTTACAACATTTGCGAAAGGCTGCCGGAAAACTCTTCAATCTTCAGTGTTTACCCTGATTGCTAGTTTTAGCTATCTGGAACCGGAGATATTTTGATATTCTTAGCAGGACTGCTACGTGGCCATGATTAATGGTGGAAACCAAAAAAACACACATATATTGGTTTCTCATATTCTGTCGCTTGCTCTACGAAACAAGTCGGTTATGAAGATTAATGTTTTCGGAATCACTCGAGTAATCTTCAATGAGAAATTAGATGAAGGTCATGGTAAATATTCCATTATTGAATCACTTTCAATTTAGTTTTTTTTTATTTGAGGACATATATTGATTGTCCATTTCCCGATATTTGCATTTTTTTACATAAATCCTTTTTACAGACATTTTTATTGACAGCAGTCCTATATTGATTTTTTTTAGCTGTAATTATTTAATTTTGAGATGACATAACCTTGTTTACATTACTTCCATTCCTTCTGTTAACTGCAGGCAGAAACACACAGTACAATTATAAAGACCTAAAGAACAGCCTAATCTTCAAAGAAGGGAAAATCATTAATAGAATGTTGAAAATACAGATGCCTATAAGGGGTTGTCCATTAACAACGTGGTCAATTCTTTCGGATTTTTTACCTCCACGGGGTCTTTCGTCCATACAAAAATTTAAAAAGAATTGTTTGTATCGTGGTCATTGGCCAGGCCCCCTTCCATCCTCCCATAAATGATCACATGGTTAATGGACGACCCCTAATAGCTTGTATAAAATTGATGACTATTTTAACATAAAAAAAAAACAGTTATTTCTCAGAAACTATGAAAACCTCGGAAATCTATTACACCTTCTTCTTCTTATCTTGTGTTACATCCCAACTGGGACAGAGCCAAATCTCAGCTTTGTGTTCTTACGAGCACCTCCACAGTTATTAACTGAGAACTTTTATTGCCAATTGATCATTTTTGCATGTGTATAACGTATTGCCGATATGAATATGCTTTATGCCCTGGGAAATCGAGAAAATTTTCAATCCAATAAAATCTTCGCCCGGTGGAATTCGAACTCACGTCCGTCAGCTTGCTGAATAGCTGCATGTTTACCCCTACAGCTATCTATATAATAAGTTTATAATATCATTATTAGTTTAAAACATTTTATCAAACAAAAAGCTTAAAAACTTACGTCACAATTATTTTGCATATAATTATACGCTGAAAATCATAATGATTCGAAAGATTTTACATACCTAAATATTGCTACACAAAGCAAAGTAATGTAGTAATATTTTTTCTGGGAAATGGTATTTCTGGGGAATGACTTTCTGGGGAATGGTCCATTCTGGCAAATGGTTTTCTGGCAAATGATCCATCCTGGCAAATTGATTCTGGCAAACGGCTTTCTGGCAAATGGTTTTCTGGCAAATGTCATACAACCCATAAATCTATATCGAAATTTCTCGACGGATTCTGAGGATGCCTCCAGATATTCCGCTAATAATTGCTCCATGGGCTTATCTTAAACTCTACTGGTATTCATGTATAAAACTTATAACCTATTCCTAAAATAATTCCGACATGGATATTCCAGAAATCCCACAAGTTAACCTTCCTGATATTCATGTGTAATTTCTCCAGGATACAAAGTGGATTCAACTATGAATTCCTCAAACAATTCCACATATGATACCTTATATTTTTCCGCAGTCTAGAAATTTATAAATTATTTTTTCATTTGTGGAATTTACGGCTAAGCAGTCTTGGAATGATTCAAACGAGTTTTGTTTCAACCCAACGTTTCGAATGGTTTGTGATCCCCGTGTCGAAACGTTGGGTTGAAACAAAACTCGTTTTAATCATTCCAAGACTGCTTAGCCGTAAATTCCACAATTAAAATTTACAGTCGATTGCTCCACAAAATTATTTTTTCATGAATTCTTCCAGCGGCCCGTTTAAAGAACAATCCAGTTATAATGCTCTACAAATTATTTAAAAAACCGTACATGTATTCGTCCAAAAACCTGAAGAACAATTTTCTTGGCATTTCTCCACCAATTTAATTATGATTTTCTGCAGAAATTTTTACAAATATTTATGCAGAAACCATTCTATATTCTACTTTAGGTTCTTCAAGGATTCTATGTGAAATGAAATCTTTCATTGAATTTCATTGATTTCATCACGAATTTCGAAAGATTCCAATGATTCTTTTTCGTTTGGTTCTTCAAGTAATTCTTGAAGACGATAAGTCTAGAAATTTTTCTATGCATAGTTTTTATTACAAAAATATATTCAGGGATTTCAAAAACTGAGCATCCTCCTCCTGAGATCCCCCAGAAATTTCTCCTAAAATACTACCGAAAATTCCACAACGTATTCGTTCAGGAACTTTTGCTTGAAAAATTACTCGAAGATAGTTCTTGATTTTGATAGTTTTCTAGTGATTTCTTCATGATTTCTTTAAAAAACATTTTTTAAAAGAATTCTTGGGTCATTCATTCATAAATTTTGTCCATAAATTACAAAAAGATTTGCTTTGGGAGTTTTACCACGAGTTCTTCATAACAAAATTCTTGAAATTCCATAACTGCTTGCTAGAAATGTTCATGGTTTGCTCAACATTAACATTTTTAAAGATTTCTGAAAGATCTCATCTATGAATTTCTTTTATAGTTTCTCCGAGGATTCCTTAAAAGTTTTTTCCTGAATACATTTCATTAGGGATTACTGCAATAAAAAGGTAAAAGTAAAAAATAAAACAAAAAGAAAAATATATACGGAAAAATAAGTTAAAAACATATGTGAGATAAACTGTGCCTACTAGTTCAATAATATCAGTGTTAGACCCATTCTCTCACCGAACAATACATGATGTACGAAATTCAGAAAAAAAAAAATATTTTGCTTCGATATAACGTAACCTTGATATAACGTAATGAAAATAAAAATCAAGTTACGTTATATCGAGGTATTACTGTATTCATCTGCAAACATAAGTTTACGGCTAATATAAAGTATGCCCGTCATAAAAGTATTGATATTTTGTGTTTCAGCAAGCGAACCCTGATCGATGCCAACTAATTAACTTAGAGACTCTCTCGGAAAGAAGAGCAAAATCGCAACAAGTTTTCAATTTTGACATCATTACCGGAAACCTGGATTGTTCAATGCTTCTTTCTGTGGTACCTTTCTTTGTTGCACCACAAAGTCTTCGCAATGCACCTTTCCTCGCCATTCTAGTCCACAGAACCAGTTATGGTCAAAACAATCCATTTTCCGCTGGCGTAAGAGCATTCAATAATGTTAGTGTGTTGTTTGATTTTGATGTGTCGAAAGCTGTTTTCAAAAATGTGATATCGTAATATTATATTTTACAATCTGTACGACCAAGTCGAAGATATGAATGATAAATAAATAAGTCAATTTGTATCTACACAGTATTGGTTAGGTTGCGAAAATTGAAAATCTTACTTACGTCGTTTTGTAATTCCGAAAATAAAACAATATAAAAGTGAAAATCGAGATGGTTCAGAGTGGAACGTGTAGAATTTGTCTACAAAACACGTAGGATCGATAAACTAAGTTCCTCAGTTCCTCAGATTCCATTATATTGAAACCGAACAAAAAATCATAGAAGAATCTAAAAAGAATCTTAAAACACTCGATTTGTAGTGCTATCTACATCAATTCACAAAAACGATTAATAGGAATGAAAACATCGATTTAAGGAGCATCGATTGAAAATTGCTCAACGCTAATCCGAACCATCTTGAATCGTTTATCAATTAAAAATTGAGTGGTGTTGGTAGGGGGAGATCCCCCAGTACCGGACACTTAAGCCACTAAATTCATAATTCTAAAAATATTGGTTTTTTGTGCTCGTGTTACCCATTTATGATAAATATTATCATTTTTAAAGTGTACAAAAATAAATTTGAAAATATAAATATGAATTTTGACATTGCATTTTGATGATATATTTTAGTACCAAATTGATCGATCTTGAAAGGTGGCACCCAATACCGGACACGATCTGGAAATGCCTCGTATTCTGTAAATTTGAACATCATCGAATGTGTTTACTATAGAAATAGTATAAAATTGTTAATTCAATGCATTTGCAACATTTACAAGAACAATTTGAGATTTTCTTGGTTTGCAAGATGTCCATCAAAAACCTCTTTCATATATGATGAAAAAATAGCACATTTTACAATGTTGTTCTGAATGTTCATTCTTCTTCATTTTATTGCATGTTTGATACCATGATCGACGGAATACATGAAAAATTAATGTATTTTGAGACACTGGTGCAATAATTACAAAGACATCATATAACAAATCAAGCTGTCCGAAACTGGGGGACAGGAGTCGCTTAACCAAAATTGTAATTTGTCTATATTTAGTTCAATTTTGGTACAAAATACAGTCATACTATCAAATTAGGATTATGTTCGATCATGCTTGCGTGATCCAAAGTATTTTTTCATAATCAAAATATTTACTAAATAGGCTCAAAATTAAGGCGATACGTCAAATTTTTTAAGATTTTCAAACTTTTCTACTTTTTTAAAAAGGCATGCATATTTCAAGGATGTGTTTTTCTACGTTAACATTAGTCTCCATAATAGCTTTCTTTTCTTCTTATACACCATCTTGATTGGACCATGATTTCTCAATTTTTCGACTTTGTCCGGTATTGGGTGCTGTCCGGCACTGGGGGATCTCCCCCTATGTCATGAAGTGGCGTGATGATGAATCCACAGATTTGATTTTTTGACAATTTTGTTTGTCCAGGACTACGATGTGTTGATGTGGTATAAAATTAATAGAAAGCTGCCGAGAATACAAAAAAATAGAGCAGGCCTTCCTTTCTTTTTCCACTTGTCTGAAGAAGCTTAAAAGTAATTGCTGAAGTAATTGCTAGAATACTATCCAAAAACTATTTGAGATAAATTACTTTGAAGAATCCTAAGAGCATTTTTTGAGGATTCCCCACATGAGGCAATGCTTGGAGATATTATTTGTTAAATTACTGAGAATATTTGAAAACTTCATGTAATAATTGATATAGGAATCCTTTGACAATCTTATGAGTTTCTGATGGAATTGCTAAAACAGATTATATAATAATAAGTTGAATATAAATTCTGTAAAAACATCGGAAGGAACATTAGATAAAAACGTTTATTTTTTTTTTTCTAAAGTTGCGTTTCGTTGAGGGTTTCTAAAGAAAATGTCAGGAAAAGGGATCAAAAATACCCTTGAAGGAGTTTATGGAATTATTCATGAATTCCAAGAGAGTTATCAGGAACAATTTCTAAAAGTATATGGAGGAATAACTAAGTATAGGTATGTAAAGAATTAATTGAACTGGAATTTTAGATGAATTATTGAAGGAATCCGTCTAAACTACCCAGAAAGTTCTTTACTAGAATTATTGAAGCAATTCATGAAGCAATTGATTGTGTTTTAAAGGAAATTTATGACAGGATTCAAAAGATTCCAAAAAATACCTTGAGGAATTGCTGATGAATCGTTGGAATTATGGACACTGTGTGTAATTATTTGAAGTTAATATGAAATAACTATTTCACATGTATTCAGCATCTTAGGCGATTATATTGGAGAAATTATTTTTAATTTCTTTAATTTAATTTATTTTTACATTATGCTTGTTAATTTGGACCAACTAATTCTAAAAAACTCTTTTCCACTGAATGGTCACCATGGCCCTGAAAAGGGCCGTTTGGTTTGTTTGTTGGTTGGTTCGGTTAACACTTCAACGCCAATAGAACTGGTTAATGGAAGAAGAAGCATGAGCGGTAACTCTTGCTCTACAAACAAATATTCCGGGTGAACGTTAGGTCCCGCATGATCTACTAAGATTGGTTGCTTTAGTGGAATCGAAAGCCAGTTTGAGGTTGAGGTACTTCTTCATGAAGTCCGCGAACTCCATGTTTTCTTCTTTGCTCAAATCGATATGGAACTTACTTGTCATAATTGGCATGGTCTTCTTTTGATACTCGTAGAATATCAGCGACGTGAAGAACTTCTTCTGCTTCGTCCTGGTATCCGGGGAAATGTAGAGGCAAACCAGTAGTGCCCGACAATTCATTATACCTCGACAGCGCAGATATCACCATAATCATCTGACAAGCCCCACGATAGTAAACAGAAGACCAAAAGCCCCTGGGCGTTTTCCTTTGAATGACGAAAGTGGCTAAGATATCGCGCAATGATATCTCTGTTTGGAATACACAAGAAAAATGTGCTTTTCTTTGGAAAATAGTACATGCTTCTTCTACTTTTTCTGGCGTTACGTCCCAACTGGGACAAAGCCTGCTTCTCAGCTTAGAGTTCTTATGAGCACTTCCACAGTTATTAACTGAGAGCTTTCTTTGCCGATTGACTATTTTTGCATGTGTATATCGTGTGGCAGGTACGAAGATACTCTATGCCCTGGGAATCGAGAAAATTTCCTATACGAAAAGATCCTCGACCAGAGTGCTTCGTGAAGCCCAAGCAGGACGGTTCGGTTTTGCGTCGGCAGATAGGTTTTGCTCACAGTTTCGCGCGTAATTTCGTCGCCGATTTTTTTTTTCCTGTTTTGGAGCGTTTTGCTGGGTAGGAATTTGAGAAGGCCCAAGCAAGACGGTTTGTTTTCGGGACGCCAAGAAGTTTTGCTGTCAGTGTCAGTTTTGTGTTCAGTCGAGAATGGATTACCAACTGGTGAGTTCGTTTCATGCTTATGATGACACATTTTTTCTTGGAAGCGTAACTTTTATATAATATTAAAACAAACTTTGTATGGTTCGTCACTACACGTGTCGACATTATGCTTTTTTCTTATACAATTTCAATATACATATATTTATCTCTTTTTGACATTATTAAAAATTATCTTTTGAATCGTTCGACATTGTGAATGTTGACGTATTTTTTAAAACTTCTAACATATCGAGACAAAATGCACAGTAATACTCATATGTAATTTTCAAACAAACTATGTATGGTTCGTCACTTCAATTGTCGGCATTATTCCTGTTTCATATAATTTAAAATACATACATGTAATTTTCAGTTTTCGTCATCAATAAAAACGTCTTTTGAATTGTTCGACATTATACATGTTGACGTATTTTTTAAAGCTTCTACCAAAAACTTCTCGAGACAAAAATACAAAACTAGCTTTAAATATAAGTCGTATATTTCCCCCTTGTCCATGGATCGCATCACCGACCAAAGGTGACTCCCAGATCTTTTCCTCCTTCACTAATAAACACCCTTCCCGTGGTGATTGTGGAGATGCAGAGGTATTATCGGTATCTAGAAGCAACAATCATTACACACTAACATTCCTTCCCCATCCCAACTGACTGTAAGGACTTGGCCGGCGCCGTTATTGATCAATAATATTAGATCTGCTAAAATTGCACTTCGAGAGTAAGCGGATACTCCCATCCCTTATTCATTTGGATCGTAGTGCAATTCTTACCAGTTCCGATCAATCACGGAGTAGCAACCATTGCACACTGGGCCAGGAGCATAAATTAGCCAGACAAAATCTCTAGCGCTTTAGGGGTACATTTTATCGGGCTGGTGTTTGAAAAGACTTGTTTTGGATTTATTTGTTCTTTATTTTGAAGATAAAGGTTAGTTGGAAATTTCACCGCATAGGTGGCGCTGCGGATGTAAACTTTTTTATTTCGCGTCCAAGAGCTGTAGTGTTTTCGGCAAAGTTTTCTTCTTCTTCTTTCTGGCGTTACGTCCCAACTGGGACAGAGCCTGCTTCTCAGCTTAGTGTTCTTATGAGCACTTCCACAGTTATTAACTGTGAGCTTACTAAGCCAATGACCATTTTTGCATGCGTATATCGTGAGGCAGGTACGAAGATACTCTATGCCGTGGGAATCGAGAAAGTTTCCTTTACGAAAAGATCCTCGACCAGCAGGATTCGAACCCACGACCCTCAGCATGGTCATGCTGAATAGCTGCGCGTTTACCGCTACGGCTATCTGGGCCCCTCGGACATGCCTCGATGTTTATATTGAATAACACAATAGAGCGTGTTCTTACTACTGCTTTGTAAAATTTTTCCGCTCAAATAACGGCTTTATCATTTTAAAACTTTATTATTAAAATTGGGTCCACATTTGAACCTTGACTTTTGATTATGTTTGACGTTCACTTAGTCGACAAAATCACCGCCAGGGTTTAACTATTCTACACTGAGGTTTTTTTTATTTGACATTTCGGAAGGGTCACGGAAAACATAATACACCCAACATTTGAGTTTGAACTAAGGGGTGTAAAAACCCTAAATTTTATTTTTTTTTTGACCTTGATTCAAAGACAAACGTATACAAATTGAGTGAATATGTGTTTCTGGCCTCAACTTAAACATTTGGTACTGACATTGAGACAGGGCTTTAGGGTCCAATTATCACCCTTGCATTATCCTTCCTGAACGCATTAAGGGTCCCCCATATCAACGCGATTTCAGCGACAGTGACAAAAAATCAACGTGATTTCGTTGCTGAGTCGCTTTAAACACCCTTATAAAGAACCATCTAGACTGATGCGACGAAAATTGTTGCGAAATCGCGTTGCTGTGGTTTAGACACGCTCATCAAACTGAGCATGCAGCGAAACATCAGCGAAATCGTGGCGATTATTTGTCGCTGTCGCCTTAAAAAATCGCGTTGATTCAGGGGAGCCTTTAAGCGTTCATTCTTCATTCAACTACCTATATCCATTTTGAAAGATCAATTCTATCATAAAAAATTGCTCGAACATCGAGTGCACTCCTTTCGTTTTCCGAACAAAAAGAAAAACATTCTTCAAATAGCAATGAAAATGCGCCAGACTTTTGCGTCCCGGTAGAGTCGCACCGGTTGGCGGCATCCACTCCAGCTCTATGTAGATGCAATAAAAATCTCATTTTCCCACTCCTGCATGATTGCTGCTTGCATAGCCTTTGCCATCGATCCGGTTTGTTTTGTACCAATGCTCAATACGGCACTTCTATGTCCTGATCCCGATGTGCAATAGGATGAATGTCAAGGAGATAAGTAGAAGTGGGGCAAAAGAAATGCAATGCAAACACGCATCACTCACAACAAGGACCCTGCTATCAATATGTGCACATCTTTGGCTTTTCCTCCGCAATGATAGAAGGTAGCTAGCTAGACTGCACAGGGAGACGATAGTTTTATTGTCAAGTGTGGTATAAGAATCCCGTTCAGTGTCATCGAGTTTTATTGGCATTTTATAAATTGACTGTGGAATCTTTGATTCGATGGGGCAGCCAAAGAGGACGGGAAAAACATTTTCCTAGCATTCGTCCTCAGTACGGATGCTGAGCTGATGCAATGGGATTGATTTTCTCCCGGAATTGAATAAAAACAGCTGCAACATGGTTTCCATTGTGGCTGGTTACAACCAATCTGGAACGTTGCGAAATAAAATATTCATGAAGGGCATCCAAATAGAACGAATACAAAAAACACTGGGAAAAATACCGGAGAATAACCGAAGGACGTGACGGACCAGACAATTACTTCATGAATATTAAATCAGCCTTCGCCCGGGAAACCGGAAGCCGGCACTCACCAGAGAACTTTACTTGGGATAGGAGACGTGCGCCTCGTGCTTTCCAATCTCGGCAGCGAACTCTCCAGCAACGGAGCCCAGCGGGCAGCTAAAGTTGTCAAAATAATTGCATAACAGTCGATCAACGCCACCCGGAAGGATAATCTCCTTTTTCAATTACTATCATTTTCTGCTCATTCTCGAGCGGCAACGAAGCGGTAGCATTAACCCATTAGCGCCCCATAAAATAAACCATGTTTCAGAAACAGTGATGAAAAGTATCACTTTTAAGTATGGTTTTTGTTGTTGGAAATAGTAGGCTTATATATACGTGCTGAAAAAATGTTCAATATAAGTTGCATAAATAACTATTAAATAAAAAAAAAAAGGGGGGGAAATCATTGTAGAGATCCCTAAGAACCGGACACCTAAGCCGATGAATTCGAAACTAAAAAATGATTGGGTTCATGTCATCTTGTTATCCATTTCTACTAAATATGATCACTTTCGTTTCACACAAAAATACATGGATATGGGTTATTTGAGCTGAACTTTCCTTTTACGACGTCTATCAATAATGGCTTAATATATGATGGGGCCTTCCTTGGCCGAGTGGTTAGAGTTCGCGGCTACAAAGCAAAGCCATGCTGAAGGTGTCTGGTTTCAATTCCCGGATTCAGGATCTTTTCGTAATGGAAATTTCCTTGACTTTCCTGGGCATAGAGTGTACTGCCACACGATATACGAATGTGAAAATGGCTACTTTGGCAAAGAAAGCTCTCAGTTAATAACCGTGGAAGTGCTCGTAAGAACACTAAGCTGAGAAGCAGGCTCTGTCCCAGTGAGGACGTTAATGCTAAGAAGAAGAAGAAAACATGATGAAAACATCCCCTTTAACAATGTTGTTATGAATATTATGTCTCTTAAATCTATTCCAAAGTGTATAGAATGATCATCAAAAACAATGAATGTTGAATGTATTTTGAAACATAGGTCACGATAGCATATTGCAGAAAATCTCTTCGTCCGAACCTAATGGACAGGAGATCAAGACAGAAATTATATGTTTCAGTAGTTTCTTTCAATATCATTCAAAATTAATTCATGTTATAAAATATAACTGGTTTTTATTTATTTATGTGCATTTCGTCTAGGATGCGACGGCCCTACGTTGTGTTTAAATGTTCCGATAGGACTCCGGGTGACGAGAAAGAAACACGATCAAATACTGGCTAACTGATTTACTATTTATTGCACACTCAGTTGAGCTCGGCTATTTTTCATTCTTTTGCCGAGATCCGCACAGCCGTGCGGTCAGCTAGTGAGTTTTAGCTGATATACCAGCAAAAAATCAAGTTTGTTTATAGCAGCACCTGTGGGTGCCGCTGACATCAAACGTCACTTTTGCTGAGATGTCAGCAAACAAACTTTAATCGAGATTGGCACAGCTGAGATCGGCATTCTGATTTAAGTGTGTGCTACCCACCGAGAGGCAGTGCTCCTGCTCGGTGAGGGATATGATAAGCACACTAAAAATACATTGATTCTCTTGCGCCTTATATAGGTGCAAGCAGTACGGTTGAGATATGAATAGGGAAACTGGGTGTAAAATGCGCCGTTGGAGTAAAATGCAACACCCTTGATTTGAACAACCGACATACTTTGGGACGCTGTTTTTCACCCGAGATAATAAAAATTGTATTAAAATGCTTCTCCATATAAATTTTTAGGTGTTTTCCCACCGAAAATCGTGAAACAGTTCTTCGCTGTTTTCGTTGTAATTTTGTGTGATTTTAAGTCATTTTTCAGGTCGATAAACAACAAAACTTTTGAAACTATTACCGAGAGTCGACTTGTGCACTCCCATAGTTTGTGTTCCATGCAAAAACAGTGTTGAATTTATCCTTAAAAAACGTATTGAAGGACTTGAACTTTAATCAACTCGTGGGGCAAAACGGCCACTCCTATTTCATAACACCAAAATAGCCGTTTGAATTCGATGGTACGAAGGTACGGTGCTGCCATCTCGGCAAAGTTTGCTCGATGCGTGAAGCGTCGACAATTTTACCCAACAAGGTATAAGAAGTGAAATTTCAAATGCTATTATAAAATTAACTACCAAAGTTATTTAAATTCTTTTCAGTATATCTTGATTGGCTACATTATAGGCATAATATTTTGAGTTTTATATTTTTTTTTTCAATATGCTGCTGATTTCATAGCTTATCAAAAGTCAAACCTCGTACACTTCACAGACCTAAATTAAATTGTGTTTTGAATTTTTTTAGAAGCATTTGAAAATTGACTTCCTATACTTTGCCATGTTAAAAAATCGGAGCTTCACGCATAGGGTCAACTGTGGTAATTACCTTCGTTGTCGCGAATTCAAATATCTGCAAACGTAATGCTGCGCTGTCGTTTATTACATGCCAATTTGAACCTCTCAAATGCACATTTTTCGAATCAGCGTGTATACAATAGCTGAACAATAACATCTGATCAAACGCCATGATTACGCATGCGCACGCGTGTGCGGCTAACGCCGAGCTCAGGTGGCGCGTTTTACCCCGAAAAAAATAAAAATGTAGATAAGCAAGCATTTTATAAAAAATGATTTATTAACTCCAGAAGAAAGAAAATGATCGGCTGTTTCTGCTATTTGATAGAAACAATGTTAGAGCTTATAATAATGTTCTTCATAGATTAAATGCTTCCTTCCTTAGAGGGCGCGTTTTGCCCCCAGTTACCCTATAACACAAGAGAAGCAGCGCGCTGTAGATAGCATTACCATGCCTACTGTTGCTCTCGGCTGTTTGCTGCTATGCGATCAAAGGCGAACAATAGTGAATGGACTACTTTTCTGCGCTGCGTTGCTCGACCGTAATTGAAGCAGCCAACAATGACGCCAACTGCGATGCGAGAGCGAACAATGTGTGTTTTACAGTTTCATTTTTTACCCCAAAAATATATTAAAATTGCGATACCTTTCTTGTTTCTCTATATTTTTGCTCCATTTTTCACAAGTTCTCAAAAAAAAAAACTCTTCTAGTTTCAGAATATGTGTCGATATTGGTCATCTGGAGATCTTCCGATTCCGGGAAACGACGCGTAGCCATAAGCCACGTGAATTTCTTCAGTTCAGCTGGCCAAATAAAGATCTTAAAAACTTCAAAAAAACATCATATCATAATATTCACATATCACCAAAAATATTTAACCGATTTGTACGATTTTCTCAGAGTAGTATACTCAAAATGTCTTTTATTATATTCAGTACGTAAACATTTATTGTTTAATCTTTTGCTCGCAGAGCAGTTTTCAAAATCAAACTGTTGCGCGCAGCAGATCTTCGTTATCGTGAATCTAACTGAAATCATGAATTTTTGGCACGCGTTTTTCTATCCTGTTATTAAAATGCAATTTGTAAAACAAGATCTGTGTCGATTACAATTTTAATTGTTTTGATTTTTCAATCGCTTTTTCATAACTCGATATTCAAGGTACCATTGACTTATATGTTTATCGAATTATAAAACATTCTAACACAAAAACGAAAAACTAAAATCAAAGAAGCAGTTTTCTGTATTTCCAATACTTTTATGATCACTTTTGTAGAAAAGCAATATTATTTTGTTGATAGCATTTTGAAAAATAATATTTGAAAACTTAAAAAGAACGTTCGAGGAATCCATTTTTTTTACTAAAAATAAATATTTTTATTTTTATGTATTATTTTTTTAAACATTCATTAAAACTTGCAAGCTTTTATTCAGTTCCTAACAAGAAGTAATCCATGTTTCCTTGTACAAAAAGGATTTTAAGATAGATACCGAGTTATTGAGGGAAATTTGTCTCACTCGTGACATCTAGTTTTATAAATATCGATTTGTGATGGAGAGCATGATGTATGGGAATTTAAAGGAACCGAAGGGATTTTTTCCGACTTAAGATATAGAGTTGGGGAGAGTCGACTGCATATCACAACGATTTATCTAATTCAAAAGTCTTGAGTTTTTAAAAATACTCTCCCGGGCAAAAGTTTGGGTTCACCCCCTCAAAAACATTCAAAAGTGTTCTGTCCATATCTCTTTGATTACACGTCCAATTGGAACTCCCTAAGCCGCATTCGAAAGATAAAGCGTTATTCTTACTTCATATGTATTTTTCCAAAAACATTTTTTGAATTTTGTAAACTAAATTTCAACTTAAAGTTGTGACATTGTGACTGAAAAATCAAATCAAATTTCCTCCGCATTGGGTCGACCAAAATTTTAAATCAAAGTGTCATTAAAATCGTAATCTTATATTCTTTGAAGAGCTTACACGTTGACTTATAGTTAACAAGTAATTTAACGAAATTAATTTAGTTCTTGTCTTATTGGACTGTAACAATAATAGTAATAATTTTCAGAAACCATTTTGAATATCCAAAATGGCTTATTTTGATTTTATTTAGTAGGAAACATTGATTTAATGCAATATTAAACATTAAACATGCCCCATAAGACATACTGTTTTTATATATGTAAAACTTAATGTCAAAAGGACTTTTTTGAAAAAAATTCCTCACAGCTATATTAAACAATTGAAAATCATCAATACTGTGCGGAAAAATCAATATGTTTTGTATTTAGTGGGAGTCAAACCTTGTTTTCCAGTCTTACATTCTTATAATATTTCGCATTTTTCGCGTTGGTGAGTTAAAGACATTTTTCTAATTTTTTGTACTAAACATTTTTAACTGTAATATTTACACAACCCTCAATCAGTACTCAATTTATTCTTAACCTGAGTTTAACATCAAAAAATTGATTTAAACCAAAGGTTTCGGGCAAGCTTTACAGAAACTCTTCTGCGATGCGAAAATGAGGCGATTTCGAAGTTTTTTTCCTAGGAGTAAAATTTAAGCTAAACATTCACGAAATTTTATGCTCACTTTTACTCACATTTTAAAACCTCTCTTGAGTGGTTGAGGTGACACGGGGAGGCAATGTTCTGTAGAACAAGTTCAGTTCATAGTTTATGTTTGCTTATATCACGAGAAAGATGTAAACAAACGATCAGCTGATGGTGACGACATACCCACCAAAAATTGTGTTCGCTGCTTGCCAAACGTGACGTCATCTGCGGCAACTTCGTGAAATTTTCAGCTCGCCGAAGTTGGCATTGCACAACGATCACTTTTATACTAAAGTTTTCACAATAATAATTTGATGTTAGACCGCACCTCTAAATACCCCACATCGACGGAGAGGAGGCACTTTATTTATTGCATCGGCTATGTATTGGTTCAACAGTAATCATTATCTTTATGACTGTGTGTGTGGCGTAGCAAATTAAAGCAAATAAAGCTGTAATTTTACCACAAGAATCCATAGAAATATAATTCACCTAACAGGGGTTTACAATTTACATAACAAAGGCAACTACCTACATATCAAACTGTGGCGCAGGAACACCATTGGCTCCAGAATCATCAAGACCACCCTCCCCTCCAGAATTTTTGTTGATTATAAATATTAACATTATAAAAAGCGACTTACGATAGAGCATAACTTTTGGAATCAATGTTCATAACTCTTGCTATTAACGATTGGTTACTGTTAGAACTAACTTCTTGTTCTACGCGATAAGCGCAATTTTGGACATCTCCGTTGCAAAAAACACCGTGGTGAAAAAAGCGTCAATATCCTGGAAGTTTCATTCTCAAAATTCGTGTTTTCTGAATAATCCAAATATTTCTGTTTCAGCATAAAGCAGCATATTGACTACGTTCCATTTTGTCATGATTTTGAAGGATATCCTGCTCGAAGAGTCTGGTGATGATCATTGTCGCTTCCTGGCGCGATGGAAGTGTTTCGGTACCTGCCTGCTACTGTGCCAGTCCTGATTTCTGAAGGATGGGATCGCAAATCGTGTACTGTCTCTTGCGATGATCGTGATCTACAACAAAGCTGACGAAACGTCGAGGTGGAGAGGTAGTCGTATCGAGAATTCACTATACATTAACTTCATCTCGTATAATGCCCAAAAAAAATGATTGAAAATATGGACTAAATTACTAAAGGAATTTCTCAGACAAAACGTAACGGAAAAATAAGGCTAATTTTTCAAGGAATTTCGGCATGGCTATCTTTTCTTCAGATGAATGGCTAAGAATATGTAACAAAATCGACCATATTGTTTTATTCCAGTAATAAATGCTCTCTTTCATTTTGATTCAATGATTCCAGCATTGCCTAAACTATATTTTTTCAAGAAAACTTATTATTTCATAAATTACTTGATTAATTTCTAACCGATTTGTAGCGAAATTTTCCAAAACACTTTTCGATTTACTATACAGAATATAAGTATTATCAAAGAATATTGAAAGTCCTGAAGCCACACTTGTACAAATCTCATGGAAATTAGTTAAATAATATTGTGGGACATGTTCGTACTTTCAAAGCAAATTCCTCCTGGTGGTCATTCATTCCTTCTATGTCCACTTTTTATTAACAAGTTGTTTCCGGAATATGTTCCCGGAGTTACAAAAATGCTACTTTATTTTTCAAATGTTCAGTTTTTCCTCGACATCCCTATAAAATATAATTGATTCTGTCAAATCTAATACTGTGATATTTCACTGAAAGCTCTACAAGAAATTCTTTCGTGAATTTCTTTGAATTCTTCCGCGAAGTTCATCGAAAGCCCTTAAGAAATGTTTCCAAAATACATCAAAAATAGTGTCAAAAATTCTTCTCTGTTTTCTCTAGAAATTTTTCTTCAAATCCCCGATATATTAATGAACTGGAATAGTTAGAATTTTTGTGCGATATAAGGGAGGAATTTCTCTAGAAAACCAGAAGTCAAGGAAGGATAGATTTCAAGTATTTTTTCTAAATAAGATTTTGATGAAATCTTAAAAAAAGCAAATTAAGAAAAAGAAAAAGAAAATACAAAATTATTAAACGTATGGTTTATGATTTCTGAAAGTACATCAATAATTCCTCAACAAATTTTCAATGTTCTTAAAAAATACATACCAGCATTATTTTCGAACAATATTTTTGAACTTCTACTGTACTACAAAATAACCGTTCAAACAGTTTGTTTGGAATTTCTAAAGGTACAAAAAATCTAAATGAACATGTTATCTATATAGTATCATGAAACTTTGGAGTTCACACAAAATTTTATCTAAGCTTTTAGATTCAAATAATAATTATTCAATAATAATAATTCAGTAAAACTTCCATCCATTTTAACACCGATCTTTTCTATTTTAATAGACGAATTCTGAATTTCACGACAGGAATTTAGTAAACTTTTCCGAAATATATTTAAGCTGTTATTATTCAGAAAGTTACTAACAAAGTTCTTTCAAACCTTTTTTGTATGTATTTCTCTTGAAATCTTATATGGAGTGATTCGTACTGGCAGTGATGCATTTTGAACTGAATGCGAGCCAAATTTGCACGAGAAAGCAGTAAACAGTAAACTTCCGTTGTTCAAAAACGGCACGTTCAGTTTGCCATTATGATCGGAGCTCCCATGTGGGAGATCAATGAATTGTTCGCTGTAACTTTTCATGATTAGAGAAATCATACATCCCATGTTGTTATAAATATGAAAATCATAATTCATGGATTAGTTTTTGAATCAGAAAAATGTAGAGTGGATTCATTTTTAAATACTATTTTTGAAAGAATCCTGAGATTACCATTCGATTTTGGATTTTTTCTAGAAGCCTGATTTGCTACTGAAAAGAACTAAATATCTGTGAATAAAATACAGATAGTTTTGCGGTGAACTTCTTTGAGAAATCATGAATAACATTTTCCCAATTGAATTATTTTTAATTGCTCATGATTTATTTGTGGAATACTACAAGGAATTCCTAGAAAATTTGTTTCTTTTTTTTTGTGCGGGAAGCCTAAATAATTTTAGCTGTGATTTTTTCAAACAATTTTGTAGAAAGACTTTAGGAAGAACTTCAAAAGCAAACTATTCTGAAGTATTCGTGGAATGAATCCTTGCTTGGTGATCTTGAAGACATTTTTGGTGAGACTCCTAGAATTGTTTGTACTTTTTTTGGAGAAATTCTCAGTAATTTCCGAAAATTCTAAACAAATTATCAATGAGCAACTGGAGGATACTTTTAACTAACAATTGTAGAGAAACTTAAAAGTAGATGGAGTACCGTGTACCTTTTAATTCCACTCCTAAATGCTTATCTTTGACAGATACGCGTATTTCGACTACCACTTGCACTCTTCTTCAGTGTCAGTTACTCGTATCCACCAGTGGAATCTTGAAACCAGCACTGAAAAGTACGAAAATAATTCATAAAGAAATTTCGGTATGAATTCTAGGAGAAACCTCTTACCACAAAATCGTGGAAGAATTACAATAGACATTCCTTGTGATTTTTTGCCAAAATTCTTGAGGAATTTTTGACCCGACTACAAAAAGCATGAATTTGTAAATAAAACATAACATAAGTGATGTGCCGCAAATGAGACAAAATGACAAATACCGTAAAACGGGGTAACCTTGATAGATTTTTCGAAGAAAACTTGAATATTTATGCACACTGTTTCAAAAAATTATAATTCATATTTTTAAAACCAGTACTGGTATCCTAACTATCGACTGCATTTGATAGATTGCCAAAAGATTTATTCTGAATGGATATCATATAATCGAAAGTCGGTTTTCTGTTTTGGGGTAACATTGATAATGGAGCATCAATCGAACAAAATTGAATGAATTACAAAACATTTATAGGGCGTTGCATACCTCTAGGCGTTTAACGCTATATGGAAATTTCTGACTTAGATTACAAAAATGGCCCCAGTTTGTAAAAATAGTTTTCGCTAAGAGTTTTGAAACCGAATTCATGTTCTACTATAACTAGGCTGTCAAGTATAAGTGACGAATTCGTAATGATTTCATGAAATAGTAATCGTAGAACAGATTGTTTGAGAGCGTTTCAAAATTGCTTATAAATTTTCAATATTTGCATATAAATCCTCAAATATACTTGATTTCAACGAAAGTTGCTTTAACATGAAGTGTCATACTAATACTCTTTACTTTTGCATTCGTTTTGCTTAACAGATGAACAGAAACTTTGTTATTTCGTTTAGTATGTTGAGAGCCTTACACTATCAAAGTTGCCCGCATTATCAAAGTTACCCCGTTTTACGGTAATTAAAATTAATACAAATCTGTTAAAACCAGTGCTGTTAAATTTCGAAATTTTGGAAAAATTAAAATGCTTTTAGCACCTTCTTATGCGAAATATCGCATCAGCAAAAAAAAATATTTTCCGATTACTTTTTCCACTAGGAGCGATGATATTGGCAATATTCAAACAGGGAGAACAGGGAGTCGTGAGTTCGTTTCTCACCGACAAGACGTGTATCTTTTTCGCTAACTTCACATCAGTTTGTCTATTTAATTCAATTGCAAGGTATAAGTGATGTTTAGATTTCCGGTAGATGTTAAACTTCCACTAGGCTGGTTAGCCGTAAACCACGATTCATAATTAATTAAAAACAAGTGAATATTCAAATGTCAAAGTCACGTGAAATTCATGACATTTAACAGTCCTGGTTTCGAAATTTGTGGAAATCGTGATTATTACCGACATGAAATCTGTAAAACAAGTATATGCTAGGCCCCCCCCTAGGCCTTTTCCGGAAAAAAAATCCAATGGTAATCATCATGTTCAGCAACGTTAGGGGCGATCTATTAATTACGTAAGACATTTTTGGCGGTTTTTCAACCCCCCCCCCCTCCCCCCATGGTAAGATTTTTTGTACGAAAATTAAAAATAATTTGTATGGCGCGTAAGAATTCTCAAACCCCCTCCCCCCATGACCCGTTACGTAATTAATGGATGGCCCCTTACTTGTGTTGGATGGCGCCTATTGCGGAAGACAATATTGATTAGTTATGTGGATATTTCGTATAAATTTCATTTGAATATATTAATGTTGTAAGTTTTACTTTCCAAAACAAGAACTGGCACTCGTCGCTGGAGACTATAAACAGGAATGTGTGTTCTGAAAGATTTAATCATGTTTATAACAACTAAGCGATTTTTTTAGCTAGCTGATATGGGATAACATTGATCACCCATGTAAACAACGTCCGGTAATATTGGAAATGTCGTTATTTACTAGATTCTAGGTTCCTGAAGCTGAATATGAAGGCAAACTCTAACAAGTCATTTATTGTTTCAGTTATTTTAAAATTATAAATACCCCAGAATACGCTTCAAGGTAGGCATTTTCTTAAGAAAGTTCTGTATTATTCAAAGTATTTTGTTAATTTTGAACTACTCATCCAAGTTTTATTGACGAAATCGTTTTCAGCGATGCCGTTTTTAGTAACAACGGCATTTTTATTTGTTATGTTCTTTTCAGAACTTATGTGGGACATGAACCTTCGGTAATGTCATCAAAAATCATATAAATAACAACTTGGAAAAGTTGAAAAATTTACTCATTAACAAAAAGTAATGTTCGATTGCGGTACCGTAATCCGGGGCAAATTGATCAGTTGGTGAATTTGATCAGGTCGGTACACAATAGTATTTCCTTTCAAGGATGCTTAATACTTCTTTGCCATCACAGACATTCCATATTTTCTAGTTTATAGATGTCTTATGATGATTTTAAACTATTTCATTTTCATTAAGGTCAGTTTTGCATAGAAATATTCACAGTTTTTGAAGGTGTTAGCAATACTGTTGGAAATGTCGGTACTAAACAATCCGCTGGTGCTAAGCCTGCATGTAAACTTTGAGTGTTAAAAATGTTGTGTAAGCTACAGTGCAAACTGCTGAACTCATTTTTGAAATCGTACAGTTGGATTAGTTTAGTTTTTTTGTGCAAAAAACCGTTTATTGTTGAATAACGTGCTTATTTCAAAGAAAATTGCATACATTTAGACGTATTATGCTGATTTACAAAGTTTAATTTTGCAATAAAATAATGATATACATGAGTTGTAAGCATTTTGGCATCATTTTCAGATTTAGGAGACCCAAATTTAGTAGATAGGGAAATTTTACATTCTAAAATATTTTTTATTATATAGTGATCAATTTCGCCCCAATGTGTCATTTTCATATTTTGGTATTAAAACTAATTTTAAGAAATTTAAGATTTTATTTCATAAAAAATGGATTACATGAACTGATAAAGATTGATGAAGTACTGATTTTACCGAAAAAAAATTGACAATTTTGAATTCCAAAGAAAAACATAACAAAAATTTGTGAAATAGTGATCAATTTGCCCCCGGATTACGGTACCAAAGCAATGTGTTCACGAGAGACGTGCCGTACTAAGGAAAAATGTAGCTTAAATTGAAAAATACGTAACATAACATTTTGAATTATTCTTTCAAAATCCAAATAGGGTTATGCTAGTATGGGTGTACTTTCAAAAACTGCTGTCAGAATCTTGGTTACATTAAGTGTGTTGCACTGTGTTACCTGGTAAGTGAATTCCAAAGCATTCTTAATGTCTTTTTTTTTTTTTTTTTTGTTTTTTACAAGGGGGAAATCTGCAAACAGATCCCCTGAGAAGATAACTCAGGGAATGCGGGGATGACGCACCAACGACGACCCGCTAAAACCAGCCTATGCACTGTGCATGAGCAATTCATTTAGAATTGCTCAAGTGGTGAACAGTGCATCGACATGACCCTTGGACTCAGACCCTCATCTCCCCGGAACCACCTTACGGTATTTCTTCGGGAAGGGACCAGTGCATATAGCACAACACGTGTAGCAGAAGTAGCCTAGGCAAACTGCTTCTCCTAGCCGACTTAAACAATGTTACAAGGGACCAGCCTCGGCAAAGCTAATCCTATGCAGCCAACTCTTGGTCGGCGCGCCATAGACGCTGCAATTCTAACATAATGTGAGTGACAGCCGTAGTTACTGCATTCCAGCACTCGGCATCCGCACACATTCTCTCTATAATATTGTCGGGGGACGTGTCCCCTCCGCATGTAGTGAGCATGCGACCTCTCACAACAATGAAACGGGGGCAATCGAACACGACATGCTCCGCTGTTTCCTCTACACCAGCACAATTGGGGCACGCAGGAGATTCTGAGTGCCCGAACCTATGCAGGTACTGTCTATAGCAACCATGTCCTGACAGAAACTGCGTCAGGTGGAAGTTCACTTCCCCATGGCTTCTACCATACCAATCTGACACATTTGGTATTAGTCGATGGGTCCATCTACCCTTAGTGGAGTTATCCCATTCCTGCTGCCAGCTTCTGAGCGTTTCCTCTTTACACGTGTCGCGGACTCCTCTGGTACCCCTTTGGTTGAAGCATTGAACATCTTCCTTGATGATGAGCCCGATGGGCGTCATCCCGGCTATGATGCACACGGCCTCTTTAGATACCGTCCGGTATGCACTTGCTACTCTTAAGCACATTATCCTGTACGTGCTTTCCAACCGCTTTAGGTTTCTGTTCGTTCTAAGCGCTTTTGACCAGATTGGTCCTCCATACCTTAGTATGGATAGCGCCACGCTTGCCAGCAGCTTGCGTTTGCTGGCAATTACAGCAGAGCTGTTAGACATCATCCTCGAAAGCGCCGCTATAGCCGTAGATGCCCTTTTACAGGCATATTCAACGTGGCTAGCGAAGCTCAGCTTGTCATCGATCATTACCCCAAGATGCCTAAGGGATCGCTTGGACTCTATGGTGCAATCACCTACCGAGATAAGCGCCCGTTGCTCGGACTTGCGGTTGTTGACCACCACCACCTCAGTCTTGTGACGGGCCAGTCCTAGTTTCCTAGACTTCATCCATTCCTCAACCAGGGAAATAGAGTGCGCTGCTGTCAACTCTACTTCCTCCATCGATTCACCATAGACCACTAGGGTGATATCGTCGGCGAAGCCAACAATCTTAACACCCGTCGGAAGGGGCAGCCTCAGTACGTCATCGTACATCGCATTCCATAACAGCGGGCCCAGGATTGAACCTTGAGGTACTCCCGCGGTAATTCGAACGCTTTTCTGCCCCTCCTCTGTGTCATACAGTAGAATCCTACCATCAAAATAGCTTTCTAGAAGCTTACACAACTGCACCGGTACCTTGAGGCGGTGAAGCGCGTGTGCTATTGCTTCCCAGCTTGCGCTGTTGAACGCATTCTTCACATCCAGAGTGACAACCGCGCAGTAACGGATGCCGCTCCTTTTATGCTCGATTGCCACCTCAGCTGTTTGAACGACCGACTGGATGGCGTCCAGAGTAGATTTACCTTTTCTGAATCCAAACTGGTTGTTGGACAGGCCGTCCGCACTCTCCGTATACGGTACTAGTCTGTTGAGAATCAACCTCTCCAATAACTTGCCCGTCGTATCTAGTAGACAGATAGGTCTATACGCCGACGGGTCACCTGGTGGTTTCCCCGCCTTTGGTAGTAGCACCAATTTCTGTCGCTTCCATACATCCGGGAAGATTCCTTGATCGATGCAGCGTTGCATCGTGGTTCTGAACATGTCCGGATCCGTGTTCACTGCCGCTTTTAAGGCAACATTCGGGATACCATCGGGTCCCGGTGCCTTGTTTGACGCGAATGATTTCACGACTTCTGCCAGCTCTTCGTTCGTCACTCTCTCCACTTCTTCTCCTTCATCTGCCGCATACGGCGCTGGGGGCCATGGGCTTATGGGATGGTGCGGGAAGAGTACATCGATTATCGATCGCAGCAACTCGGGCGATTTCTCTTGGGGCGCTATGGCTCCTTTGGTCTTAGCCATTACCACTCTGTAGGCGTCACCCCATGGACTAGAATTGGCACTCTCGCATAGACTTTCAAAGCATGCCCGTTTTCGACTCTTGATTTCCTTTTTGAGAGCCAACTTTGCCTCTCTGAATGCTGCACCGCGTTCCTCTCTTTGTGCTTCTGTGCGTGCGCGTTGCATTCTTCGTCTAGCCCGAAGGCAGATTGCTCGAAGATTTGCAATTGATTCGCACCACCAATACACTGGCGGCCTGTTCTCTCTAGGAGGGGCTTTTCTCGGCATGGAAGCATCACACGCTCGTGATATCATAGCAACTAGCTCTTCACCGTTTAGGTCCAGAGTGTTTCGTTCGCGCCTCAGGGCTTCAGTGAATACTTCGCCGTCGAAGCGCGCTGTTTTCCATCCTCGGGCTTGGGTCGAGTTACATCGCGCTGCCTTCTGCCCGCCTGGTATTATACTATATCGAATCGATTGATGATCGCTATGAGTATAACCGTCATCAACGCGCCAGTTCATGGTACCTAAAAGGTTAGGACTACAAAACGTCACGTCGATGATCGATTCTGCACCATTTCTGCGGAAGGTACTCACTGTACCCACATTTGCCAGCTCTACATTTAATGCGGCCAGGGATTCCAACAATGGCTGGCCTCTTTGATTGGTGCAGCGGCTACCCCACTCCACTGCCCATGCATTAAAGTCGCCAGCTATCACTACTGGCTGCCGATTAGCTAGTTCGGCCATCATCCTGTCAACCATGTGGGAAAATTCCTCAATCGACCACCTTGGGGGCGCGTAACAACTGCAATAGAACACGCCGTTGATTTTTGCTATCGCAAAACCGTCATTTGAGATAGAGACTACTTCTTGGATTGGGTATCGTCCTGTCGTCCCTATAGCTGCTAGCTGTTGAGACCTATCCGCCACCCAGTTCCCGTTGTTGGCTGGTATGCGGTATGGGTCCGATAATAACACCACGTCAGTCTTGGTTTCCGAGACTGACTGCCAAAGCAGCTGCTGGGCTGCATCACAGTGGTTTAAATTTAACTGTGTTACTTCCGTTTTGGCTGCTTTGATGCTCCGCTTGTGCCCGGACATTTGGGTCCGCCCGTTAAGTGTCCGTTGTCTGCTCTGTCGACACATATTAGGCACTTAGCGATTTGCTTACAATCGCTTGCCCTATGGCCTTCAGCGCCGCATTTTCTGCACATCTTACTTCTGTCGGGACCATTGCAATTCCACGACTTATGGCCCTTCCCGAAACACTTGAAGCAAACTTCAGGAGGCTGTTGTATGCTCAGCCGGCAAACCGACCAGCCTACCTTGAGTATGCCCAAGTTCTTCGCTTTGTTGGCCTCTGCTACCGGCAGCCTGATCGCCGCCACCTGGGTGCCCTGCGGGCCCTTTCTAAGGTGGATGGCCTTACTGGCTACGTCGATGTCACACTGCTCTTTGAGGGCAGCCGAGACCTCCGCTGCATCGGTGACCTCATCCAGATTTTTACACTGGAGAGTCGCTTCAGCAGTAAGGGATCTTACATCAACCTCGTCACCAAGTACTTCTTGTGCCAGTTGCTTATAGACTGCACCCTTTTCCTTGGCGTCCTTCTTTAAGACTAGGATCATTTCACCAATCCTAGTTCGCCTTATGCTTCGCACGTCTGCGCCCAATGGCGATAGCTTCTCTGTGCTTCGCATCGCCTTCAGAACCTCGGCGTATTTTGCTTCCTCCGTTTTGATAACGAGGGCTTCGCCTAAATTCCTACGTTTCGCTGTTTTCGGTTTAGCTCTCTCATTGGGCTCCGTTTTCGGTTTCCTCTGTTTTTTCTTATTTTTTTTTTTTTTTCTTTATTTGGAGCAGGGAAAAGCCCCTGGGAGTGGAAATTCTTTGCGAGATCCTTCTCCCAGAGGCATAAAACCTCCTCTTCTTTTCGATCTTAATATACAACACATGGACACTTCCAGTGAGAATGTTATTTTCTCTTTGAAGGAAGTGCATATTAAAATCATTTTACAACAATTTCTTTCTAAAATCTAACAACAATCGTTGATACAGGTTGATGATAGGCGATTTGTGATGAGTTGAGGCGGTGGGCGGTTGGCGGTGGGTGGTGGGTGATGGGTGGTGGGCTGTTGGCGGTGGTGGCGGGAGGCGGCTGGTGGAGAAGAAAAGAGCAGACACATGGCAAGTAAACGATTTGATAGTGACAATTTTTTGGAACATAGTGGCAGGTGACTCCTTATAAGATGTATTTTGACAAGTTTTCTTTCAAATGTTTCCTCAGATTGGCTTTCAAGCAGTTGAGGCTTCGAGACTGTTTACATACTGGGGGAAGATCATTGTACAGTTTACTTCCGGTGTAAAAGAACTTTTTACGGCCGAATTCTGTGTGCGGACGTCCTAGAACAAGACTACCGTGCTGCCTAGATTCTCGAATACGTGGGACTCTTCTTAGTTCTGTGTTGTGATGTGTTGAGCTCTGGGTTAGAATTTTCCAAACTTGAACAAGTGTTTGATACTCGTACATAGCTTTAATCGGAAGCATTGAATCAGATGATTCCTTATAGAGCATGATTGTTGGGTACAACCAGGGTCTACCGTATATGATTTTAAGGCACCTATTCTGGATAACCTGAAGTTCCTTCAACGTTGATTTATTTGCTGATCCCCAACATGCGACAAGATACTGAAGTCGACTATTGAATAGCGCATGGTATAATTTGATTAGCCAATTTCTCGGAACGAAGTTGCTAAGTTTTCTCATGACTCCGCAGATTGAACTCAATTTGCTTTTGAGATCGTTGATGTGTCCACTCCATTTCATCGTTGAATCCAATTTAAGGCCAAGAAACGAGTATTCCGTAACCTCTTCGATGATGCACCCCTGAATATCCAAAGCAGTTCGAGGAGGGACCCGTTTTCGAGGTGAGTGAAACACTATGTACTTCGTCTTATTAAGGTTAAGCGACAACAAATTTGTATCATAATAATTCTTCAGCAGTATAACATCTTCTTTTATTTGGTTTAGAAGTTCATCAACGTTGTTTGCTTCATAGACCAACGACGTATCATCCGCAAAGAGTCGCAGCTTCCCATTCAGCCGTAGCTTAGACACGTCGTTAATGAACAACAAAAATAATATCGGCCCCAAATTACTACCTTGTGGAACACCTGTCCTTACTGCACCAGGAACACTCTTGTTATTTCCAATAGCTACAAATTGATAGCGATCCGTTAGGTAGCTCTCCAGTAACGACTTAGTAACTCCTCTGAATCCCAGAACATCTAACTTTTCAACCATCATTCTATGATCTATAGTATCGAAAGCCTTTTTGAGGTCGATGAAAAGCGCAGCAGCAATCTTTTTGCGGTCCAGTGAGTCATAAACATTATCGACAAGGTCGCAGCATGCCGTTAGCGAGCTTGATCCACTACGAAACCCGTACTGGTGTGCATATATCAAGTTAAAGCGCTGTGTAAACTCGATTATCCTCGAAGTCAACAATTTCTCAATAAGCTTGTCCAGCACGGATAAACAGGACACAGGGCGATAATTGGTGAGTTCTTTGTTGCTACCGGATTTGAAGATTGGAACAACACGAGCGAGCTTGAGGCATTCAGGGTACTGGCCGGTGTGAATTATTTCATTGAATACATCTGTTACTAATCGTGCGAAGAACCTATGATGGGTTTTAACGAAACTTGCTGGTATATTATCAGATCCAGATGATTTCTTGATATCCAGTTTATTTATAAGAATAAGGACTTCATTGGTGGAGGTTGGATGAAGATAAAGAGAATTTTGTTGTGGTACGAGAGTGCCAAACTTGTATATGTTGGAATCGCTGACTATGTTTGACGCAAGAGAAGGGCCAATTTCACAAAAGTATTTATTGAATGCACCGCAAATGCTGTTTGTATCGTTTAGTACTTGACCGTCAAGTTCGATTTTTGAAATTCTGCTATCTTTTTTATGCTTTCCCAGATTTTGATTTATAAATCTCCACGCGGTCTTGGTGTCAACTCTTTCTAGTTGCTTGTAATAATAATCCTTTTTGCACTGCGCTTTTTTTTGTTGAAGTAACTTCGATACACGTTCCAATAGTTCTTTTGCTGCTACATTTTCAGGATGACGGCGATGCTTACTTAGTGCGTTATCCTTAATGCGAATCAGTTTCAGAAGGTCGAAGGTCATCCATGGGCAGTGATCTTTTATTTTTGCCTCCAGATTCACTGTCTTAGTGCATTGTTCCAGTATTGACGTGTATGTCCTAATCACATGCACTAATTTGTCGTTTGCGCTGCCGGTGAGAGGAACTCGTACGCATTGCTCATTAAACAGCTCATTCAATCGGTCGTGATTTATTATCTTTTTCGTGAAAGTGTGCTTTGTCGCAGAATTGAGTACGTTCATGTGGGACACAATGAAACAATGGTCACTTAAGTCAGTCTTAATTGTCTCATTCGTGACATCACTCGCGATTCGACCTGAGCAAACAACATGATCTAAAATATTACCACTTGCTTCTCTTGTTGTGATCGTGTTCGTTGCGAACATACCGTAGGATTCCAAGAGCCTAATATACTCACACACAGCGTTGTTTGAAGTAAGATTCAACGGGACATTCATATCTCCAAGAAGGACGCAGTCTTCTCTACTTCCTTTAGCAGTAATCGTGTGTTCGATTTCCGACAAAAACCGCCTAAAGTCGAAGCTTGGAGGTCTGTACATGGCATGCAAGTGTAATGGTTTGCCCTTGTTTTGCAACGTAACGTGGATGTGATGAAAACCATCAATACATCTATTCGTGCAAAGATTGAAATGTAAATCATTTCGAATGTACATCACTAGTCCTCCATGCGAATCGTCCCTGCATGAGAAGATACCAACATAGCCATTCAGCGAATATAACATTGTTATATCTCTCTTCAACCACGTTTCTCCCAAGACAACAATATCCACCCTTTTCCTGTACCTTTCCAACAGCTCTCCTATACAATCAAATTTTGATACATCGTTCATGCCCCTGATGTTCAATTGAATTATTCGAAGAGAAGTAATTTTATTAATCGAATCTTTATTTCTCAACCATGAATTTACACAATCAAAAGCCTTATTTGTATACATTGTAATCTATTATCCAGAACATCGATGTAACGTGTATTCAACGTCGCTTTGCTGCTGGTTCCTGAACTGGTGAAGACTGGATATCTGGTGAACTTGATTTATCAAGGTCCAAGGCGCCAATTCGTTGTAACCCTTGAAGTTCGTATTGAGAACGAATGAATTCTGGCTTCGATGTATCTGTTCTCTTTGCCAGTATCACACCGTTCCGTCCAGGCCAGACGTATTTGTAGTTCAGACTCTCTTGAAGCTCTCGCACTTGCCGCTATAGTTCCATACCACGTGGGGTCATCTCATCTCTGAGCATCAGTTTTCTCGCAGGGCATGATAATGATGGATCAATTGACGTAGACAGCACAGGACCATGATTACGTTTTTTGAGAAAGAACTCTTCCTTGAACTGCTCACTCGTAAAAACAATTTTTATCGGGGCTGGCTCCATATTCCGCTGCTTCGCCTCATTCAGGGATAGACGTTTGGCACTAGCGATGGCACCATCTGGCAGTTCGTACCCGATGACGGTTGACAACTTTTCGACGATTTGCTTAACGCTCTCTTCCTTCTTCATCGGCATTCCTAGAAGCATGGCGTTTTTTGAAAGCGACATCCTGTTCAAACGATCCACTTCAATTTCAAGATCACTCACGGTATTGCTCAGCTCCTGATGTTTTTTCTTCATTTCGAATGCTCCAGATTTGAGGGCAGCTTGTTCCACTTTCAGCGACTTCACCTCGACTAACAGAGAATCCAACTGGTTCGATAGGAAGTTTTGGAAACGTTCCATTTCGGTGATTGTGTTCTTCATATCGTGCACCTCCGAACGGGTTCCTTGAATTTCCGTTAGAACCTTACGTAGCTCAATCATAACTTGTGACTCGGGTGTTGAGCTACAGGTCGCTCGTTGGTAAAAATCCTGACATTCCATCGAGCAGAAATATGTCTTCTCCTTCAGTTTGCGGATCGCATTCCCGAGTACATTCCGACACTTAAAGTGTTCACATTTGTGGCACTGTGCACACTCAATTACTTTTTTGGCATCCTTTTCCTCCTTTTTGCAGGTGATACAGATGATGCTTTCTTCGGACATTGTTTACGGCACTTACTGGAACAACAACAACATGTATTTCTCGAACGCGCAACTCCGACAACAAGTATTCAACCGACGTACGAAATATTTCAAGTTGACATACATACAGTAATGACAATGATGACAAATAATATGGACACCATTGGATGACTTATGAGAAACTTAGACAATCTGATTCGTCTTATAAGTAAGCTATCGCTGTTGGGTTGGTTTGGATAACACGTCCATCGAAGATCTGCCTGATGATTTTCCGGTATTTCGATTGTGCAGCTTTTAATTATCCAAAGAACACCTCACTTTTTAGTAATTATTCAGAGCTTTTGTGAAGATTAATACAACCGTAACAGTGTTGCCAGACTCGTATCCACGGGTTGCTGTTGCCTTGCGCCCGTGGTTCCTGTGGATGCACTGCCTGGTTCCGGTTAACCCGTGGCTCCTTTTTCTTGGCTTTCTTGGCCTTAGGATTGGTGTTGGCCTCTCCTTTGTTGCCATGTCCTCTTGATCGCGGGGCTTGGCTCGTGCCAGCTTTTCCGCTTTGGAGGACGGCCGCGTAGGTCACTTTTCCCTTAGCAACCATACGTCTTTTCGCCACGTATTCATCCCCGGAAGCTTCCCTCTTCCGCATCGCGTATCGAATAATATCATCAGATATATTCGCGTTGCCTGTGAAGGAAAACACTTCGGTCTGACACGACCTAGTGTCTTTTTGGCCTTCTACCTTGCCCAGTTGTTCATTGGCTTTCTCGTAGTCCTGCTTTGCAGCTAGGACTGATTGTCGCAATTTCAGTAGACTTGTTTTCAAGTCTTTGCTGATATTTGTTTTGCTTTTAACATATTCGATGATGACATCAAGTTGCTCGGCAGCTACCTGCATTTTAGGGAGGTACTCCCTATTGCGATCCATGGCCTCGATTAGTCCCGGGCCATCGGTCACCACACATGTTGCACTGGAGCGGCCAGTGCCTACCGTCGTCACAGTATCTAGGCTTTTGCCCACACTGTTTTCAATAAAGTTGGTCGCCTCCTTCCTTGGCGGGAACCTTAGCCGGTTACTGATAGGTCCAGAAGCCTCTCCTTCACATTCCGCTAGTTGTTTGTTTTGGTTGATCATCTCTTATGGGTCCCCCTAAGAGCCGCTATCCATCTCCGCTGGAATAGTCGCCTTTATAATCCCATGGTTATCTATGCAAGCAGGGAGGCCATGCTAGGGTTGACATAGTCCTTTATGGGGTACTATGTTCAGAACCGGATCGGCGCAGGTCAGGTAATGGCATCTGAGCCTACTCCCGCCCAGTTGGAACAACCAGGCGACGGATTTGGAACGTACTCTAAGGCCTGCCACGGTTTTACGGGACGGGGGCAGCCTGCGCCATTAACCCACTCGCCGTTTCGGGCCAGTGTCACCCGACCCTACTAAGGGAGTAGAATGTCGCCGCTGTCAGCCTCAAAGCATATTATCCAGTACATATACCGTTACTTGTCCTTTGTCGTGCGCTGCCAGTATACATAATTGGGGCCGTACTGGCGTTGGTCCCAATGTGCTCGAAGCACTCCTACTCGTAATTCCATGCCTTGTCCGTTTGTATCGCGACCAGTATGCCATAATCAGGATCTCACTGGTATCAATCCTGATGTGCCGGTTGGCACTCCTGTTAGTTTGGGCTAGGGTACTTTAAGCGGCACCGGTCGCTGTGACAGAGTTGCATTCGGATTTTTGTGGTTTTTATGAAGGTTCATCAGAGCCCACTGCGAACTTCACCACATCCTGGGCAACTCCCCAACTCGCAGAGGTTCTGGGGGGGGGGGGTCCGTTAAGCCCCTGGACTGTCGTCCCTGCTGCCCCAACGAAAAAAAAAACGCATAATGCGAAGCCATAAGGGTGAAAAATTTTAAACTAATTTACAACATCCTTATAATCCCACCCTTATTTAGCCTCAGGTTTGAGACTGAAGAAGGGAAGCCGATTGTCTCGGAGAAACACAAGGTCACCTGCACCATTGCTCCGGGTAGCACAGGAAGGGCACAATACTGTAGAGGGCGCCCTGGTACTCCACAGGCTCCGTTTGCGGTTAGGTTTTTTTTAGACCCCCCTAACCATTCATTCTTAGGCACGGTAAGCTTAAAGCGGCATGAATTAGGGGTCACCTGTGAGATGGACTTATACCACCGGAACAGGCAGTCCGTAGTGTTAATTCTTAGCCAATTGAAACAACCGCTACCGACACTACACGGCTATCTAGGCTGTTTGGGAAAAGGAAGTTAACATTGATGATTAACTCCTGACGTGCCCAAACAGCTCTTAATGTCTGAAATGAAGATATTAGCATGTAAACAAGTTATCAAATTGTAATGCTATTATATTTCGTGTAGATTTTAAGTCATTTGCGCTATAAGCAATGTTCTCATTTAAAGAAGCTACGCATTCAACGTATCTGCCCTCAAAACTGAACGCTGGGCCTTAACGGGTAACCGGAAGCTGGCGGCACCCACAGTCAGTGGAATCATGGCAAATCATGAAACTGCCAGTGCCACATACATGTACCTACCGCAGGCACATTGCATTGTGCGGTGGGGATTGCTTTTGTCCGAGTAAACAGACAGTTTTATCCTTTTTGCTTTGTAGGAATTAGATTGTTCTGCGATCTTGAAAATAGAACGACATCGGATGAATGGGTTTGGGATGTGCTAATGGAATCGAGAGAAGTGTCATTTTTTCGTGACAAATCGGAAAGACTTGAAGGAATGGAGTGGAATGATACCGTTTTCTCGGGAATAGTCGGAGGCGTGGAAAATTCGTTTATATCAGTAATGAGGTTTTCAGCGGAAAACGAAGCAATCAAGCAAATAATGGAAGTTTTAGCCAGTGCCTTGATGGAAAATATTATTGACACGCCAATTTGAGAATCGATACGACTATTCTGACGGTGCTGTAATGTGTTGTAATGATCTTTCGATTTGGTGTGAAAGCCGAATTTCGATTATTAACATTCTATCATAAATATGATATGGTAAACAACAGTCTACAAATTGTGTTTTGATTTGTATCGTAGATTCAATTCGAGAAAGTTCCAGGTTGATTTTTTCAAAGTCACATGAGAGTTCTTCTTGGCATTTCGCCCACATAACTCACTTCTTGGCATTACGCCCAGAACTCACTTCTCAGATGTATGTGCACTAACACAGTTATTAATATTTCATGATTGCAACAAATGATTTGAAGTCCCTGTTGGCCTCGGAATATGAGTCAAAGCGGTAGTTAAAAATTAAGTGAACTTTCCTGTGAAATTTTGAATCTTGACCTATATGTATACATTCAAAGCCAATGACGAATCCCATGAAAAGATAAAATCTTCAAATCAAATGGTTAACAAACAATCATTACGAATGAATGCACAACTGCAACTTCAGTCTCGGAATCGTTCCAGACTATTAAAGTGAGTTGATGCATCTGAAGGGCACTTTAGAAAATGCACTCGCTATAATTTCATAGTAACGGTTTCTTCTAGAATTCCAGTCGTGCGATCTCAAAGTCACCGGTTTAAATTGAGGACATTTTCCTCGTGCTACACAAGCAGCAGCCCCAAGGATGCACCAGAAAACGTAGACCCAATGAGTATGCTGGTTGGTAGTGCACCAGCAAAGCTTAAGCAAATACCAGCAGCTGTTGGTGCATCGGCAATTTTATAAAGAAAAGAAAAACAAGGACAAGTGGCACTTCAAGCAAATACCTAGTTGGAATGGTTCAACCGGGAAGCTTCAGCAACAGGATCTCGTCGTCACCGACGATGACAACTACGCTGTGGACTCGTAAACATTTCCTGTTTGTGTTTATGTATTTTTCCATTTCGAGGCCAAGCGTAAGCACCCTGCTGCTTGGGTGGGTGATATAGAGTATGGGTATGCGATATTTTGAATGATTCCGTAAGATAACAATCGAAATGAAATTTTGCGGTATAACACGATCCACAAATTACGTAACGTTTAAGGGGGAGGGGGTGGTGTTTGTAGTTTGTAGTATGGACCGCATTTAAATTTAATCATGTTGGTAATCTTTTGGTCGTCCTTTTCAGGACGACAATTTCACTTTTGAAGAAAGCTATGATAACATTGTATATTAAATAATAAATTAAGAATAGAAATAATCATATTGGTAAAATAGGTCAACCACGTAACAATGTGATGTTTTGCCAAATATTCATCCAAAGCAGCTTGTCTTACATTAAAAATCAATGCACCATAGAAGGAGCGAAGAAGGTAAGGAGTTCACAAAAACTTTGAATAAATGTTCGTGAAGTAAAAAGTGAAATTTCTGAAGAGTTTCAAAGATCATAGAAACTTGGATAGTAGTTCATCAACTTTGATGTGTTCACATTGTCTGATACTTTTTTAAGAAACAATATCTTTCTTATTATTAGTGATAAATGGCAGGAACGTAAGTGACCTTAAAAGAAAAATCATGACAAACTACTGAAATCCTCTCTTAATATACTGAAATATAAATCACTATTAACGCTACTTACTTACTTATTTGGCTTTACATCAATTATATTGATAAAGCCTTGCCAACAATATTTCGCCAATTCATGGGTTCATGGCCGCTTCTCTCCATCCTCGACTGTGACCCACGCTCTACAGGTCCTGGTGCACCTGGTCAATCCACCTAGCTCACTGTGCCCCACGCCTTCTTGTTCCGACCGGATTCGTAGCGAGCACCATTTTTATAGGGTTGTTGTCCGGCATCCTTGCAACATGCCCTGCCCAGCGTATCCTTCCAGCTTTAGCTACCTTCGCGATTGAGTTGAGTTCGCCGTAGAGTTGAGCGAGCTCGTGGTCCATCCTTCGCCACCACACGCCGTTCTCCTGCACGCCGTCGAAGATCGTCCTAAGCATTCGGCGTTCGAAAACCCCAAGAGCTTGCAAGTCCTCTTCGAGCATTGTCCACGTCTCATGCCCACACGGGTAGAAATCAGAATCCAAAAACAAGATTATGACTCATGATATCATGATTCCAGCGTGTTTTCATCTTATGAAAATACACAATGATTTTTACTCAAGAAATCATGAGTCAGATTGCCGTAACGCAACACACGCGTTAGGTTTTTGTTGCTGATTGCTCGGAATCATGATTCAAATGCCAAAAAATAAAAAAAAATAAAAATAAATAGCATTCTCTGGATTCGAGCTAAGAACCTTCCGATTGATAGCCACGTACCCTACCACTCAACCACATCGTAAACTTGAATTAAGAGTGATCGATCCGAATGAAGTGAAGCAAAGTGCACCACTTAGTGTTTTCACACTGGATGTTACGCTTATGAAGAATGATGTTTATGACTCCAGGAACCATGATTTGTGATCCTGATATTATGACCTAACGAATTTATGAATTTCATGATTTGTAAATCATGATTTGGGGATCAGATTTTTATCCGTGCATAGAGGCCCATAGAGAACTACCGTTTTGTACATCGTGCATTTGGTGCGGGGATGAATCTTTCTTGACCGCAGTTTCTTCTGGAGCCCATAGTAAGCACGACTTCCGCTGATGATGCGCCTTCGTATTTCCCGACTAACATTGTTGTCAGCCGTCAACAAGGATCCGAGGTAGACGAAATCGTCCACCACCTCGAAGGTATGCCCGTCTATCGTAACACTGGGCCCTGTCACGCTCAGTTCCACCAACCAGAATGTACTTTGTTTTCGACGCATTCACCATTAGCCCGACTTTTGTTGCTTCGCGTTTTAGGCGGGTGAACAAATCTGCCACCGTTTCAAATTTTCTCCCAATAATATCCATGTCGTCCGCGAAGCAAACAAATGGTCCGGATCGGAGTTTGAATCAAGAGCTTTCAATTGATGTAAAAAAGTTCTTAATTCATCAATTATTTTGTTTCATCAAAAAAAGTCTCTTTTAGAAGTGCTAATATAAGAACAATAGGTATACTATAGGTGCATGGGAGCTTAAATGTTAAAAAGATAAAAAGCTCCAAACCGTCATGTGAAAAAAGTATTTTGCAACCATTCAAGGCAAAACGACGGTAAAAAACCACTAGTACGGCTATGGGGAACCGTCTACTAAGAGAATGCCGACCAAATACATTCGCTGTTTTAGCATTCGAAGTTTGAGGATTCGCCTTTTTATTTCATTTAATCCTGAGACGCAAAGAGCGCAAGCAATTCATTGCGCAATTCACTTACACAACACAATTATTGACTTGCAGTATATATGCATATAATCCATCAATATATTAAAAGTTGGAATGGAAAAGAAAGAACGATTTATGGACAAAAGGTCGAAAGACAAAACGTCGAAAAGACAAAAGGTCGAAAATGGTTTGTTTGGTGGGAAATTTTTCCTTCTTTGGAAAAAGTTTGTCGTCCTTTAGTCCCTTCTTTCCTGTTGTTGAGTTCGGTTTTCGCGTCGCTGAAGTGACGTTTGTTTTTCTGCCATGTGTTTCGTTTGCTGAACAGTGCAGTTTTAGGCCCAAGCAAGCTAGTTCAGTTTTAGTTTCGGTGTATATCAAGTATGCTGATAAAGTAGCTTATGGGTGCTCCGTCAAGGATGAAGGATCAAATTGGTGAGCTCGTTTCATGCTTTTATTTTTAATGTATATTTTTTATGAAACACTTTTTAATCATGGCAACGATAGAATAATCACTTTTATGTATTTTTTTTAACAAAATATGGTTTATATGGTTTGTCACAATAAGTGTCGGCAAAAACTCTTGTTTTTGTTTAAAAAAAAATTCAAATACAATACCTTATCTTTTATCCAACATTTTTCCATACAGAAATCGTTTTGAATGGTTCGACACTGAAAGTATAGACTTACTTTAGGAACACCCCAGGTAACAATTTGAAGCTGTTCAAACGCTTCTATAACTAATTCAATTCAGCCTTTGTTTGAACAAAAGCTGTTCATAGCCTGCATACACTGTTGTACAGCTGTTAAACATCTAAATCTGGCGATTTTATTCAGCCTTAAGCTTAATTGAAGCTACATGGAAGGCTGAATAAAGGTCTATCATGCGCTTATTCAACCTCCTTTCAATAACGATAATTCTATTTTTAGAACAGATGGCAGCCTTCGAAAGCTTAACAATCGCTTATTCATCCATTATTCAACGATAAACCAAAAAATGTTAAAATATTTACAGGTTCATAGCTTTGGATTTTATAAACGCAACTTACAATTTCAAACACATAGGGGAGATGTGTGCTGGAATTTAGAGATGAAGATTAGTAAATATTAACAATTGAGAATTGAACTGGGATCCACTGATTTAAAACCACTTACCTTGACATCTGCTCCACATGAGACTGTGTGAGCATTATTAAAAGCAAGGGAATAACTTATTGACTTGTCTGAATAAGGGCTATGTTAAAGGTTGCATTGAGGCTGGAGACGGGATATCTGTGCTAGGCAAAAACACTGAAGTTAGTGTTTTGTTTGTTGTGATTTTTGTTTTGAAATTGAATTCTCGATAATCTTCAATTACTGCTGTTTAATTGTTGTCAACGAAAGTTAGTAATTATTACGATTCTGTACAATTAATTACAAATGTGACGAAGAAATCTTCATGAGCGAGTGTATTGTTCTATCTTGTTGTTACTCAAGCTCATGGATGCCGAATTCAGGTGTTTTTCTTTTTCGACAAACGCTAGGCCCATGTGTGTTTACGGCATGTCCGCTACGGGATGTGAAAATTTGTTGTTCGGTGAGTTCGATGAAACAGTTTTTAAATCATTAATTTAGTGTTTTAGCCAAACGTTGGTGTGTATATTTTTGTCAACTTACAGCTGGACACTTTCTACAATGGCTGTTGATTTGATTAAAGCTTTAAATAACCTTTAATCAATATCATTCAGGATGGCTGAACAAAGGTTAAAATTTTAGATGGAAAAAAGCTTGTTCAACTTGATATTCAGCTTTGAGATTACTGCTGAATAAGAGTGTTTAATAAGCTTTTCTTCAAATTGTTGTTCAGCTGTCACGGTGTTCAGCCTTGTACACCATTAATCAGCCATTGTTCAGTAAATACTCTTGCTGTTCAGCTTTCATTGTTACTTGGGTTTCCACTTAGGAAAACGGCGTCTTCAGAAAAGTTGTCCAGTAGCTTAAGGGCTCTATTATAGACTGCGAAGTATTTCATGCTGTATATGATGAACCAAGAGTATTGTACAAAGTACAAAGCACAACTATTTGCGTTATAAAATTTTTAGTGACAGCCGAAAAGTTAAGCAAAGTAAATATTTGACTCACAAAATTTTCTCGGGGACAGGGACTGAACTTTTTCTAAGGGGGCTTAGAATCCTCTGAACCAGTCTTGGGAGCTTTACAGATATACACTCCCTTGCAAAACTTAGGGTTCACCCGCTTGAAAACATTCAAAAGTGTTTTGTTCACATCTCTGTGATTACACTTCCAATTGACATTCTCTATGGCGCATTCGAAAGGCAATGAATTATTCATACTTCGTAGGTATTCTTCCAAAAACATTTTCGAATTTTGTTCACTGAATTTTTACTTAAAGTTGTGACATTTACCAAAAAACAAACTGAAAAAACATGGCTTATTTCTTCAGCATTGGATCGATCAAAATTTTAAATCAATTTGTCATAAGAATCTTAATCTAATATTCTTTGGAGAGTAATCAGGAATTTTTGGAGGAGAAATCTGAAAACAATTCAAAATCAATGAAGCAGACATTCAAGGCATCGTGCAAAAGTTTGGGTTCTCCTGAACTTTTATTTGTCCACTTTACGTTCCCTTAATAGCTCACGTAGTATATAAACAGCCATTCATACAAAATATTCAAGAGGGCAGGATCCGTCATCAATTTGAGAATTTTCAAAAGAAGTTTTTTTCGATCAAAATTATGGAAGTTTACATGAAATTTTGTTCACTGTGGTCTATACGCCAACCGAGTCACTGTGAAGACATTTTCATAGAATAAATATAAGTTTCGAATAGAAAAACAGCTTTTGAAGTTTCGATGATGACACTGATTACGATCCTTGAACATTAAAGGTTCCAAATAAAATGTGTAAGATAAGGGGAAGGAGGTTGATGATTACAAGTGCAGGGTACATGATTATATTTCAAAAGATAAAAAAATGTTGAAAAATATATACCGCAGAACAAAACTTAAAATTCGTTCTGTTCCGAGATTGTCGAAACATTTTTATTTTTCGTTTCGTTTCGTTATTATCAATTACAGGAGTTCCATGTATCATTTCGTTTCGTATCAAAAAGAAAAAGTTCCATATCGCATACCCTTAATAGGGATACTCGACCCATAAGGAATGATAATAAATGATGTGCAAAAACCTCGTGGCGGTCGGTGGCTTTAATTTTATTCTGGATGACACTCGGTTTTTGCACCAAAAAGGAATCCAAATGCTCAAATTGCAATTCCCTCTTATTGCCAATTTGAATGGCGAACCAATTTCCAATTGCCTTTCTATTCCGGTGAATGGGATTCGTTTGAGGGCCACAGATAACAGGGATCATTCCGGATGAGGGTGAATTAATGGGCCGTCTCGAAATGGCTTTTCATTGTTGTGTCTAAATTATTGGCGGGTGCACTCCCTGCGGAGTAGGAGTAAGTACCTGGAAATGCAGTGCGAATCATTTCGTTGTTAGATTTTAACTTTCATACAGCGTAGGGACTTAGACAAAAGGGTCCACTTCAAATGCGTCATTAGGCGCTTCATTATTCGGTACATTGAAACTCTATCAGGCCAATACATAATTCATGGGATTATTGGACAGTTTTGTTTGGGTGACCCTATGTGTCTGTTTTATTGTCAAATATATCTGAAAAGGGGGAAGCTTAGCATTTCAGGCAAATATTTTTGGAATATTTTAGATAAAGCAACGTTGAAAAAATAAAATATCGAAAGACAAAAGATTGAAAATGTTGAGCGTTGTGGTTTTCCTTCATTCAAAAACTGATTTTTGTCATTCAATCCCAATCCTTTTGGAACATATTGTTCTTCTTCTTCTTCTTCTTGGCATTACGTCCTTACTGGGACAAAGCTTGTTTCACAGTCTAGTGTTCAATGGGCACTTCCACAGTTAACTGAAAGCTCTCTTTGCCAAAGTTGCCATTTGCCGCACTCGTATATCGTGTGGTACGTATAATTATACTATATGCCCAAAATTTCCATTACGAAAAAATCCTGGACCGACCGGGAATCGAGCCCAGACACCTTCAGCATGGCTTTGCTTTGTAGCCGCGGACTCTAACCACTCGGCTAGGGAAGCCCCCCTATTAGAACATTACCTTTTCGATCTGTTGTTCATTTTGTACCGTTCATTTGTTCGAGATTTTTAAAAATTTCATTCTTATCAGCAATCTTTTAGTTAGGCTGATACAAATATTAATTTTCTTTTATGTCACCCCCCCCTTCAAAAATCCGAAAATTTTGAAGGGGAGAAAAAAAAAGATTCATAATTTTTTTGACAAAAATTAGGTTTTTTTTCAATTTTTAAATTAAAAAACAGGTTAAATAATGATCCAGAGGTGGATTGCAAAAAGTTCAACAACTATCTTTAAAAATAAAAACTCAAAATAAAAACTTTTTTTTTATTTTTATTTTTTTTGTTCCTTATTTATTTTTATCCCCCCCCTCGTACCTTCCAAGTCGTCTCGGACATAAAAGAAAATTAATATTTGTATCAGCCTTAATTGAAAATGTATAGCGTGTTTCCGTATTTTTATTTATTTTTTATTGAAAACATGTACCAAAGCCATTGTTATGGCAGTAGAGTACCAAGGCAATGGTCGGATTTCACGCCAACTCGACAAAGAGATTGGCAGTACCCCTTCAGAATCCAATGAAACTTTCTGGGTGTGAAGACTGTGTGAAACTAAGATACTTTACATAATTTGTTTTTTAAAAATCGATCTAGACTAACATTTGGAAAGGGTCAAAGTTTTTTTTTTTACTTTTTTTATAAAACCGTATAACTCGAAAACGATAAGACCTACAAAAAAGTGTTTTATGGGGGACTGTCGTGAAATTTCCTGACGTTTTAGAGAAAAAAATTGAAAAAATAAAAACACATTTTCTACACTGAAAAAAAAAATTCAAAACTTTAAAGTCGACTTAAAAAAACGACCATTTCAGATTTTGATCATCCTTAAGCTAAAAGTTTCGTAATTAAATCTAATAAAAGTCGTCTATACATTGCAAATTGGGCATATTTTAAGGAAAAAATTGTTTCTAACATCGAATTTTTTAAGTCCCAAAGTTTTTTGTTTTACTTTTTTTATAAACCCGTATAACTCGAAAACGGTAAGACCTACAAAAAAGTGTTGTATGGGGGACTGTCGTGAAATTTCCTGAAGTTTTAGAAAAAATATTGAAAAAATAAAAACACATTTTCTACACTGAAAAAAAAAGTTATTCAAAACCTTGAAGTCGATTAAAAAAAAACGGTTATTTCAAATTTTGATCACCCTTAAGCAAAAAGTTTCGTAATTAAATTTACTAAAAGTCGTCCATACATTGCAAATTGGGCATATTTTAGTGAAAAAAGTTTTTCTAACTTCAAATTTTTAAGTCCCAAACTGAAATTTATTTTTTCAAAGATTTTGTTTTAAACCGTCAAATATGATTGTGTTTTTTTCAAGTGATAAATGAGTTTGAATCAGAAAATAGATTAAATTTTTTATTGAGAATAGTTAAAAAACGAAATTATACAGTGATTATGTTTTTTAAATGCAGGCAATCAATGGACTTCGCCTCTGCCTATGAGAAAATCAACTCCGTCTAACAATCAGACGGATTTTTGTGGTTTGAAAGGTATCACAACAGTATTGCAAACATTGAAAAGAAACAACCTTATCCATACCCCATTAAATTCTCTTCTAGACAAAGTTTTGTGAAAAAAAACTTACTAAACGTACCTGTGTTAAACACCAGATGAATAAGAAATGATGAATATGTTTGTATTGTTATCTACCTAAAAAAGTTGATAAGCTCATAACTCATGATTTTATTTGCAAATAAAAGTCTGCTTTTCTACGAAACAAAAAAGACTCCTTGAAACAAGGTTAAATACTGGTAATTAGCGACTTTTCTGAAAATTACAGTTGACTCTCCCTTACTCGATATTCCGTATCTCGATATCGAGTTAGAGAACCATAGTAAAAGTTAGTTTTCATGATTAACTCGATGGTCCCTTGGAACGCAGTTGCACTGCTATTGTGTTCTGTAACTCGATACCTCCCTAACTCGATGGTCCCTTCAATATCGAGTAAGGGTGAGATGACTGTATAACGCTGCTGAAGGATATCACTAGAATAATTCCCAAGCAACGATACACCAATTCTAGATTTACCATAGTAAAGTTAATATACTGTCGTTGGGGGTGAAAATGGGTCAAAAAGGGATATGTACGATTTATTTATTGAATAACAATCGCAATTAAACTCCAATAAATTTGAAATTTGGTGTGTATGTACTTTGATAGTTCATTAATTACTGTTCAAAAATTAAAGAAAAATATTTATTCACAGCGGCACCACAAGTGAATGAAAAATGACCCAATCTCACCCCATAGAGGGGGTGACATTGGGTCACTGTAATTGAAATATCTTGTTTTTGAGAATATGATTGCAAAACCATTCACAACCGAAAAGTATTGATGAAATACGATGCAAACAAGACAAAAAGATATCTAAGATGTTTATCATGTATGCTAAACCCACTTAAAAGAACGATTATACCAACAAATTGAAGAGCTATGAGAAGAAATATGTAAACCCAACATTTATCGTCAAGTTTACATAAATTTTCTTGTTCTTTCCCTCAAATTGTATTCAAAGCATCATCTCCATTACCATACAGCCTGTTCAGTTTCCGCAAAGGTGTACTGAAACAGTGATTATTTTAAACCTTTGCAAATAGTTAAATTTTGGTGCGAAATTCCACGACCAATACATTTCAGGCAGATTTTGACGTCATAATCCCAGTATTTCAGCGATCCAACTCATTTGTGCTTCCGTGAGATGTGTCTTTAATATAAAAACACTGATAAATAATGAAATTTCAAATATAAATCCATTTGATAAAATTGTACGATGTTGCTGCGCACAAAACACAGTTGCTGGTTTGAGAAGTTGTCGAAATGCGTTGCATTGTTATTCAATGCACGGAATACGCAAGTAGACTTGTTTGATGTTTCACAGATTCTGTATTTAGAAAGAATAAACACAGCTTAATGAAAAAAGAGAACACCCGGCACCGTAAAATGTCAAAAAACCCATCGGATTGTTAGACGGAGTTGATTTTCTCAGAAGCGGTTTGGTGCGCGATCAATTGAATTTAATTAAAAAAAAACTCTGTAGTATTCCGTTTTATTTCTTTTAACTACTCCCAATAAAACAAATAGGATCTATTTTGTGAATAAAACTCATTTATCACTTGAAAATATGATCATACTAGAATATTTAAAGCGAAATAAAAAAAAATAAAAAAATCATTTTGGACTTAAAAAAATCGGTGTTAGAAAAACTTTTTTCTCTAAAATATGCCCAATTTGCAATGTATGGACGAATTTTAGTAAATTTAATTACGAAACTTTTTGCTTTAGGATGATCAAAATCTGATGTGGCCGTTTTTTAAATCGACTTTAAAGTTTTGAATCTTTTTTTTTTTTTCAGTGTAGAAAATGTGTTTTTTTTTTCAATTTTTTTTCTCTAAAACGTCAGGAAATTTCACGACAGTCCCCAATACAACACTTTTTGTAGGTCTTACTGTTTTTGAGTTATACGGGTTTATAAAAAAAGTAAAAAAAAACTTTGACCCTTTCCAAATGTTAGTCTAGATCGGTTTTGAAAAAAAACAAAATATGCAAAGTATCTTAGTTTCACATACTTTTGACATCCAAAAAGTTTCATTGAATTCTGAAGGGGTGCTGCCAATCGCGTGTCGAGTTGGCGTGAAATCCGTCAATAATCCGTAACTGTATTGCCTAAAAATCAAGAAAAAATATTGTGCGAATGACCTATTTTACACCAGCACTTGAGGCCTACAAAGAACAAGTACCCACTGCTCTCATTTCCATATCAAAGTGTAGATCACAATTTGAAGCAAATTTGTCATAGCCCATCCATGGATGGTATGGAACCTTGGCCACTGAACCATATTTCAAAGAGGGGCCACTCAAAATTCTATAAGCCGCTGATTCGCGGCAACGCTGTATGACTTTTACAAAAAGGACTCAATTTATGGGATGCAGTATCGAGCTGTAAGTGCGTACTACACTCAATATGGTGTATACTTTCCGAATGATTTTATTCGGCAACACAACAACTGAATGCGAAACAAGAGATTTTGTTTCATCCTTTATTGGTCTATTTGATTAGTGAGCGAGCCAAATGAGAATTCAAGAGACAGTCCAACGATGAAGTATGTACAGTTGGTGTAACTGAAGGTTTGTTTTAATTAGAGAATTGAAAACATTGGGTAATGTTGCAGTCGGGTAAATGTCCTGTTTGAGTAAGTGTTACAAACGGGTAAATGTATTTGAGATAAACGTTTTTTGGATAAATGGTTTTCGGGTATTTGTTATAGAATGACAACTGCCATACGATATATGAAAGCAAAAATGACAACTTTGGAAAAGAAAGCTCTCAGAGAAACATGTTCAATCCCAGTGGAGGCTTAATGCGAAGGAATAGTAATAGTACTCCAAAACACGAAAAATATTTAAAAGTGTAACGGTGTGATATAAATAGGCAAACTTACGTTTGTGTTTTTACCTAAATAAAAGTAAGCCAACATTTGTGCATTCAAAGCTATACTTATTGTATTAGCTTAGCTGTTTTTACCACCCACAACCTAGTTTCCTCAATGACCAAGGTATTCAGCATGGCACCCTCCCAAGGACATTAAACACCGTCCACGCTCTAAAGACCGACTAATAATTTTTATCTGCAGGAATTTTATTTTACCCCGAAGGCAACCACATCAGCCGGGGAAAATGGTTTCCCATTTTTTTACGACAATTTTTGCACCCTGTTCCTGGAACAGAATAAACATTACGACAGCAAGAAATGGAAAGCCTAGGTCATTGTTGGCTTTACGATCCATCCGGTGGGTAGCAGATAAGCGTTGCAGGAATTAAATGTGTTAATTCGGTTTGGGTTGTATAGTAACCCTCGCGAGTAAGTTGTTGGGTGTTTTTTGAATGCGTGACTTGGTTTTCTTTTGCGTTTGAGGGGGGGAATAGTAATGAGCTAATGAAATTTAATCAAGCACCTTCAATCGAGGATTTGGAGGGTGACTTAATGAAGGATGGAGAACAGTCCTGATCTAGGTTCTGGAGGTAGTTTGATTAAAATGAAAATTCCCTGGGGTACAAACTTTTATGTTGTCAGTTATTACTTCGAAGAAAAGTTGAATAAAAAATAATAATTTCGATTCGCGAAGAAAACAAATATCTCAAATGTCTCACTGTAAAAATTTAAAACACATTCTAATGGTGTTTAACGAACCGAAAATCGCGTTATGCTCAAACAATCGTAAAACAAAGTTCATTTTGTTCCACCAGGCTCCGATGTCCTTCCATCCAGTGCTGTGGAAGCACTCAATTTTCAAACACAGTCCTGTTGGAAAGCTTCCACGATAGCAAATTACATTGCTTCCTGCTCATTGCTCCGATTGCTTCAATCGCGTTTCGAAATAACAACGATGCTCCCGGTCGAAAACGATTTCCGTGCTTCAGCAGCGTCTTGATTCAAACGAACGAGTGGTGGGCTTCTATCTTTTGCAAAACAAACTACTCATCGAGCTCAGTGAGCATCGCCGTCATCTTCAATGGAGCCCGATCAGAAGAATGTAAGTAAACCAAAAAGAAATATTACAGCCAATTAGACGAAAATTCAAGACACTTGGAGTACGTTTTCCTAAAATCGTTAGAAACACAGAGAAAACGTTTTACTTGAAATTCTACGCGGATTCACGCTAATAATGGGAATGCCAAATACATTACACGCAAATTTACATCAAACGTCATGTAAAATTATACCAACATTATGTAATTTTTTGCGAATGTCACGTAATCGGTTTGAGTTCATGCTAGATTTGTATGCAATACATGCTACAATGTAATCTACATGATTTATGTAAATGTAATTTTCCATGATGTGTTTTGTAAATTTGCGACCAATCTAGCGTTTCCTTTATGTGCAAATTTTATGCTAAATTTCACATGAATTTTTCTTCTTGTGAAAACAAAATCGTTTAGAATTATTCGTTTCTGATCGGGAAAGCAGAGTCTTTGTGAAGGTAAGTCGGCATTCCGTACGACTGTGTCTTTGCTAAGGAAACTTAAATATTGAACTGCTACTGTCCTTACAATCGAAGATTGGCTGCAATCTGCCCAACCCTCGTTTTGAATTGAGCCCTTCCAACTACTGGAAGCAGGTCGACGATAATATGATTGCAGGCGGAGTATAACTTCTGCCACCTCCCGCGATAAGGTTATGCAAACATCAATTTCCCATCTGCCATCGTTGCGGGTACTGCATGCAGAGGCGTAGCAAGGACCCATTGGTACACTTCAAATCGAGGGCCCTATAATTCTATGTCTAGATTCACTTCCCTATGATTTCTTTTATATCATTCAGAAACATTTGGTATTAGCCGATGGGTCTATCTATCATTAGTGAAGCTAACCCATTCCTGCTGCCAACCTCTAAGCGTTGTTCCATTACACACGTTGCGGAATCCTCTGGTACCTCTTTGGTTGAATCATTGAACACCTTCTTCGATAATGAGCTCGATGGGCATCATCCCAGCTATGATACACACGGCCTCTTTCGAAACCGTTCGGTTGGCGCTTGCTACTCTTAAACACATGATCCTCTACGTGCTTCCTAACCGCTTTAGGTTTCTGCTCGTTCTAAGCGCTTTTGACCAAATAAGTCTTCACGTGGCTAGCGAAGCTGAGCTTGTCATCGATCATTACCCCAAGATGCCTTAGGGATTGCTTGAACTCTATGGTGCAATCACCTACCGAAATAAGTGCCCGTTGCTTGAACTTGCGGCTGTTGATCACCACCACCTCAGTCTTGTGATGTGCCAGCCCTAGTTTCCCTCTTTCATTTCTCAACTATGGAGAAATAGTGCGCTGCTGTCAACTCTACTTCGTCCATCGATTCACCATAGACCACTAGAGTGATGTCGTCGGCGAAGCCAATAATCTTAACACCCGTCGGCCTCAGTACGTCATCGTACATCGCATTCCATAACATCGGACCCATGATTGAACCTTGAGGTACTCTCGCGGTAATTCGAACGCTTTTCTACCCCTTCTTTGTGTCATACAGTAGAATCCTATCGTCAAAACTGCATTCTAGAAGCTTACACAACTGAACCGGTACCTTGAGGCGGTGAAATGCGTAAGCTAATGCTCTCCAGCTTGTGTTGTTGAATGCATTTTCCATATCCAAAGTGACTACCGCGCAGCACGGATGCCTCTTCTATTATGCGGCGATTGCTACCTCAGCTGTCTGAACGACCCACTGGATAGCGTTCAGAATAGATTTACCTTTCCTGAATCCAAACTGGTTGATAAACAGGTCGTCAGTACTTTCCGTATACCATACTAGTCTGTTGAGGATCCACCTTTCCAACAACTTGCCCGTAGTGTCTAGTAGACAGATAAGTTTATAAGCCGACGTGTCACCTGGTGGTTTCGCCTGCTTTGGTAGTAGTACCAATTTCTGTGACTTCCATATAGCTTGGAAGATTCCTTGATCCATGCAGCGTTACATCGCGGTTTTGAACAAGTCCGGATCCGCATTCAGTGACGCTTATAGGGCAACATTCGGGATACCATCGTGTCCCGGTGCCTTATTTGGCGTAAATGATTTCACACCTCTTACCAGCTCTTCGTTCGTCACCTTTCGTCACCACGAAACTTTTTCTCCTCCATCTGCCGCGTACGGCGCTGGGGGCCATGCATGTGGGATGATGCGGGAAAAATACATCGATTATCGATCGCAGCAGCTCGGGCGACTTCTCTAAGGGCGCTAAAGCACCATTGATCTTTGCCATTACCACTCTGTAAGCGTTACCCCACGGACTCGAGTTGGCACTCTGGCATAGACTATCAAAGCATGCCCGTTTTCGATTCTTGATTCCTTTTTTGAGAGCCCATTACCCCGAACACCATTAACCCGAACGCCATTACCCCTAATTCCAAAACCCCGAACGACGCATCACCCCGAATGACATTACCCCGAATTTCTATATCATAAGGAAATGTCATCAATACCATCATGTCAAGATAATTTTAAATTCGGGGAAATAGCATTCGGGGTGATGGAATTTGGGGTAATGGTACATTCGGAGTAATGGATTACGAGGTGATGGCATTCGGGTAAATGCCATTCAGGGTAATGGGGTAAAATCCTTCATTATAGACTGCTTTGATACTCCGCATGTGCCTGGACATTTGGGTTCATCCGTTAAGTGTCCGTTGTAGGCTCTGTCGACATAAATTAGGCACTTAGCAATTTGCATATGCTTGCTTATCCGTGTAGTGTCGGTAGTGGTTGTCTCAACTGGCTAAGAATAACACTACGGATTGCCTGATCCTGTAGTAAAAATCTACTAATCAGGTAACCCCAATCCCAAGGTGTGATGCGACCCGTGCTGATGGATGAATGGTTGAGGGGGTTTAAAATATGCTCAATCGCTAACGGAGCCTGGAGAGCACCAGGGCGAACTCTCCAGTATGTAGCTCTTACTGCATTAGGGCGGGGCAATGATGCAGCGGACCGTCTTTCCCCAGCGACTCGTGGGACCAAAAATGAGTGCAAATAAGCAAACCAAAATAAAAGGTGTCGACTGCCTCCCTCAGTTCGAAAAAGGCCTCTCCCAGTCGGACGAAACGGAAACAGAGAATGCTTTTGGTAAGCTTGGACTGACCGAAGATGAGCTTCTCAGTAGTTCGCATGAAAACATGAAAACCGACCTCCCTCTGACACTCCCGAACGACCCAGGACTCCATCCTTCGGTTGAACCAATGGACGACGAAGAGGATGGAATTACAGTCACAATAAACTTGACAGGATCGCAGCCATCAATCACAGGATCGAACGTCACCTCGGGTCCTATTGATGGGAAGACCGATCAACATCCAACAGATGACGCGAACAAACAAAGACCTACTGGCACCAAAAAGATCACTCGGAGCCAAAGGAAGCAGCTAAAAGCACTCCGACAAAGTGGCTTAAGCCGCCCTGAGGCCCTATCCAGAATCACGGGGGGTGAGGCTATGGTGTCAACTCCTTCGAAACGCACTCGGCAGGACCTTGACAAGTCTACAAATGCTGAAGAAGAACATAAGCAGAAACGGATGAAACAACACCTGAATCCGAGAAAGCGCGTTGGGCAACAGGAAACCAACAGCTCAACAGCCTCGACGAACAAACCCCCACCAGAAGATAAAAAACAGACTAGTCTAAGCTACGGTGGAATTACCAGTCGCAGGAGAGTCGGAATAATCCCAAAAGACTTCCCCACGACCCAACTTTCAACGACTCAGCTGGACGTTCTCCAGGAGGCACTGCTGCTTCGGATTGAACAACAACGGAACGCGACAATGAAGCCCAAGTTCTCTAACCTTATCTACAAGTCTGGCCATATGGTTCTTATTTGTAAGGATCAGGAGACTGCGGAATGGGTAAAGGAGATAACACCTGCATTAAATCCCCTGGAAGGCGTTGAGTTGGTTGCAATGGATGAGGATAAGATTCAACGTCCAGAACTGATTCGAGCCTTCTTCCCTCAAAGCGCACAATACACCGATGATCGTATCAAAGCTCTCATCGAGAGTCAGAACGATCTGATTACCAACAACTGGCGTGTCATGCAACGGCTCACTCCTAACAACAAGCATGTGGTGTGGGTCTTTAATGTAGATGGACCGTCCATGGAAAAACTCATTCAATCCAAGTTCATCCTCAACTACCGCTTTGGAGAAATACAGTTGAGGAAAGTAAAGAGCACAACCCCAAACTCCAATGACAATCCAACTGGACAGCCGACCCAAGAGAAATCTGAGGAGGCCTCTAGTAGCATCCCACAACCAACTCCCACCATACAGGCTAGCTTGTCTTCCTCTGATGGAAAAGATGCATGTTTGATCTCACTTCCTGGCCCAAGCGGTGTCACATCAATGGCTCCCAATAAGGGCAGTGGAAATGTCAAAAGTGTAAAATTGACCACAGGGGATAAGCCAGCAGGCCTAGGTAAGGGAAAGGACATAAACCAAAATCTAAGACATCCCCCAAAATCAAAAGTTGATGATCCGCAACATCCAAAGAAGGACGGCAAACGTCCGGAAAATGCGGAATGCCTCAGCAATGATTAAAATCCTCCAAGTGAATCTCCATCATGCTCAGTGCGCAACAGATGTGCTTTGCAGGAGATTCACAAAAGAACACCTTTCCGTGGCACTGATTCAAGAGCCATGGGTCAACAAAACTCGAATACAAGGTATTCAACTAAACTCGTATAGGTTGGTATATGATGACAGCCAGCTCTCTCCCAGAGCAGCTATTCTAATACGCAATGATACTAAATGTTTTCCAATTACAGAATTCATCAAAAGGGACATCGTGGCGGTCAGGATGGAGGTTTCTACTGCTAGGGGCAGTACTGAGATCATTATGGTTTCAGCGTATTTCCCTGGCGACGCAGAAGACATTCCTCCTCCAGAGATGGCTGCTCTTGTCTCTTACAGTCAAAAACACAACATCCCCTTCGTCATCGGTTGTGACGCCAATGCTCATCACCTTGTATGGGGAAGTACAAACTCAAATATCAGAGGTGAGCATCTTTCCTCCAAAAATATTGACATATGCAATGTCGGTGATAAGCCTACATTTGAAAACATTTTACGACAAGAAGTCCTTGATCTGACTTTATGCAGTCAATCCATCTCGGATAAAATAAAAAACTGGCATGTTTCTAATGAAATATCTATGTCAGACCATAAACATATAGTCTTCGAGTGGGAAGGGGGTCTAATGATTCAAAAGTCGTTTAAAGATCCCAAGAAAACTGATTGGGAAACCTACTCAGCTATTCTCCGTTCTGAAGACTATATAATAGAGCCGAATATTCAGACTATTATACAGTTAGAAGCAGCTTCGGATTCTATTAAAAACAAAATTCTAAATGCTTATCAAGAGAGCTGTCCGATCAAAACAGTAAGTTCGAACAGAGATGTTCCATGGTGGAATTTCAACCTTGATAAACTCAGAAAAACTGCTCGGAAGGAATTCAACCGAGCCAAACGCACTTCTGATTGGAGTCTATACCGAAAGGCTCTGACAGAGTATAACAAAGAAATGAGACGAGCAAAACGGAAATCATGGGTTCTCATGTGTGAAAGCATTGAGAAAACTCCCGTAGCTGCTCGACTTCATAAAACTCTTTCGAAGGATCACTCCAATGGTTTGGGAAGTCTTCAAAGGACTGACGGTTCACTCACTGTGGAACCTCGTGAAACACTGAGTGAAATGCTAAGAGTTCACTTTCCTGATTCAATCCCACAAACGAGTCTAAATGCTGAAGGTGCCAGACTTGACGTCTCAGTTCCACACGGGTTCCTATCAGGGGACTCAGGAGCAAAAAGGGACGCAATAAAGGTTGCCAAAGAAGCTTTTACTCGCGATAGGGTTGTTAGGGCAGTGAGATCTTTCGAGCCATTCAAATCTGCTGGCATGGATGGAATCTTCCCAGCGCTTATCCAAAAAGAGGAAGAGACACTGATTCCACACATGGTAGAGATTTTTAAGGCAAGTTTAGTTCTGGGACACATTCCAAATGATTGGCGTCAAGTTCGAGTTGTCTTTATTCCAAAATCAGGAAAAAAGGACAAAACCAACCCTAAAGCATTCCGACCGATAAGCCTATCCTCGGTAATGCTTAAAATCATGGAGAAGGTATTATGCGAGTATATAGATTCTAAATTTATGAAAACTATGCCTCTTTCTAAATCCCAATTTGCTTATCAAAGCGGAAAATCAACGGTCTCAGCACTGCACACGCTAGTGAACAAGATCGAGAAAACCTTTAATGCAAAAGAAATCGCTCTTATAGCATTTCTTGATATTGAGGGCGCGTTCGATAACGCTTCTTATTCGTCTATAGGTTCGGCAATGTTGAGGAGAAACTTCGACCCATGCATTGCAACCTGGGTACATGCTATGCTAGCAAATCGACAGATCTCATCTGAGCTGAGTGATTCGCGCATTACTGTAATGGCTACAAGGGGATGCCCTCAAGGGGGAGTACTCTCTCCCTTATTGTGGTCATTAGTAGTGGACGAACTGCTAGATAGCTTAGAAAGAAGGGGTTTTGAAGTTGTTGGATACGCAGATGACGTAGTCATTATTGTACGAGGCAAATTTGACAGCGTTATTTCATCAAGGATGCAAATTGCTCTCAATCACACACTCTCCTGGTGTCAAAAAGAGAAACTAGGAATAAACCCTTCAAAAACAACAATTGTACCGTTCACAAAAAGACGAAAGGTACAACTCCACCCTCTTTTCTTGAACCAAATACAATTAGTTTACTCAAATGAGGTCAAGTATCTTGGCATCACACTTGACGCAAAACTAAATTGGAACACCCATCTTCAAACAATCACAAATAAAGGTCTCAATTCACTCTGGGTTTGCTCAAAGACCTGTGGTAAAACATGGGGTCTAAAACCCAGTATGATCATGTGGATCTATAAAACAATCGTTCGGCCTAGAATATCCTATGCGTCCCTTGTTTGGTGGCCTAAGACAAAGGAAGCTACGGCTAGAGCTAAGCTGAACAAAATTCAACGTACTGCCTGTATTGCCATAACCGGTGCAGTTCGTAGTACCCCCTCGTTTGCCCTAGATGCTATACTCAATCTGCCCCGGCTGGATCAATTCATAAAGCTGGATGCTGAGAAAAGTGCTCTTCGGCTAAAACGATCAACAGTCTTACTGTCAGGGGACTTAACAGGTCACCTCAGTATATTAAACGAATTTTCGATAAATCCTATTGTTGAAAAATGTAGTGACTGGATGGAAAAAGTGGTAAACTATGACTCGCCATTCACGGTGGTCTTTCCTTCTCGTGAGGAATGGGAAGGAGGTGGACCCACCATTTCACCGGGATCTATTAAATTCTACACAGATGGTTCAAAAATGAATAATTTGACAGGGTCTGGAGTATACGGACCGAAAACCAAAATCTCTGTCTCTCTTGGACAGTGGCCTACAGTATTTCAAGCAGAAGTCTATGCAATCAAGGAATGTGCGCAGCTGTGTCTGAAAAGAAATTACAGACATGCCACCATCTGTATTTTCTCTGATAGTCAAGCAGCGCTTCAATCTTTGAAGGCTTTCACTTGTAACTCAAAACTTGTGTGGGAATGCATTCTTGCACTGAAATCCCTAGCTGAACGCAATCGAGTTAAACTATATTGGATCCCAGGACATACGGGTCTAGAGGGTAACGAAATTGCCGATCAGCTAGCAAGGAATGGATCAACCAATATGTTCATTGGTCCAGAGCCATTCCTTGGCATTTCAAACTCTGCACTAAACACGGAATTGAACAACTGGTTGTTCGGTCAAATTCAATCAAATTGGAATACAGTTTCCAATGCGAATCAGTCCAAAAGGTTCGTAACAATAAACACGACACAAACACAAAAACTTATAGGTCTCAACAAAAGGGATCTCAGAACATACATCGGTCTAATAACTGGTCACTGCCCAAGCAGATACCACTTATACAAGATCGGTGTCGTCCAAAACACAAATTGCCGTTTCTGTGACGAGACGGACGAAACCTCACAACACCTTCTCTGCTCTTGCAGTGCACACATCCATCGTAGGTTCAAAATATTTGGCAAGCACTACTTACAGCCAGCTGATATTTGGAACGCATCCCCCAGGGAGGTGGTTAGCTTTATTAGGCTGATCACGCCAGATTGGGGGAACTACAACACTGCAACCTAGGACTTCTGCCCATCAATGGCAGATGGTTCAAAGTTCAGTCAAATGCGCAAAGTATTCCGGAGGCACATTTGCTACTGGAAAACATTGTGTACATAGAGTAATAGGGTATATCACAATAGTCCTAAAAAATGGACGCAGTGATCCCACACCCGACAGAAGAAGAAGATGCTTGCTTATGGCCTTCGGTGCCGCATTGTCTGCATTGTCTACATAGCCATTGCAATTTCACGACTTATGGCCCTTACCGAAGCACTTTAAGCAAACTTCAGGAGGCTGTTGTATGCTCAGCCGGCAAACCGACCAGCCTACCTTGAGTATTCCCAAGTTCACCACGTATTCATGCTCGGAAGGTCCCCTCTTTCGCATCGCGTATCGAATGATATCATCTGATATATTCGCATTGCCTGTGAAGGAAAACACTTCGGTCTGACACGGCTTAGTGTCTCTTTTGCCTTCTACCTTGCCAAGTTGTTCATTGGCTTTCTCGTATTCCTGCTTTGCAGCTAAGACTGATTGTCGCAATTTCAGAGGACCTGTTTTCAAGTCTTTGCTGATATTGCTTTTGCTTTTAACCTTCCAGTCGTCGCGCGGTTTGCCACCGTCAGAACCACCACGCTGATATTGTGAACGAAAAGCGAGGTTTTTTCAACAGTGTTGTACAAAATACAACAGCGCGACGACTGAAGTGTTAAAAAACTCGATGATGACATCGAGTTGCTCAGCAGCCACCTGCATCTTCGGGAAGTACTCCCTATTGCGATCTATGGCCTCAACTAGTCCCAGATCATCAATCACCTCACATGATGTACTGCAACGGCCAGTGCCTGCCGTCGTTACAGTTTCTAGGCATTAATCTACACTGTTCTCACTTAAGTTGATGTTGGTCGCCTCCTTTCTCGGCGGAACCTAAGCCGGTTATTGATGGGCCCAAAAACCAATCCTTCACATTCCGCTAGTTGTTTATTTTGATGGATCTTCTCTCTGGAATAGTCGCTAAGGGAGTAGAATGTCGGGGCCGTACTGGCGTTAGTCCAAATGTGCTTGAAGTAATCCTACTCGTAGTTCCATGTCTTGTTCGTTTATGTTGCGTCCAGTATGCCATAATTAGGCCTTTACTGACATCAATACTGATGTGTCGGTTGGCACTCCTGTTAGTTTGGGCCAGGGTTCTTTGGTATTTTAAGTTGCACCGGTCGCTTTAAAAGCATTGCATTCGGATTTTTGTGGCATTTAGGAAGGTTCATCAGAGCCCATTGTGAACTCCGCCACATCCCGAGCAACACCACAACCCGCAGAGATCCTAGAGGGCTCCGTTAAGCCTCTGGACATTCGTCCCTGTTGCCCCGGTAGATCTTACCCCGCAATGTACCACGTAAAGGTGATTTACCTGCGTTACAGGAAGCCCTAATTGTGCTGGTGTGGAGGAAATAACGGAGCATGTCGTGTTCGATTGTCCACGTTCCATTGTTGTGACTCACAACATGTAGGGGCCTTCCTTAGCTGAGTGGTTATAGTTCGCGGCTACAAAGCAAAGCCTTCCTGAAGGTGTCTGGGTTCGATTCCCGGTCGGTCCAGGATCTTTTCGTAATTAAAATTTCCTTGACTCGTAATGGACTTGATTTTCCTTGGGTTTCCCTGGGCATAGAGTATCATCGTACCTGCCACACAATATACGAATGCGAAAATGGTAACTAAGGCCTTTGTCTTAGTTAATAACTATGGAAGTACTCTTAGAACATTACGCTGAGTGGCCGGCTCTCCCAATGGGGACGTTAATGCCAGGAAGAAGAAGAACATGTAAGAAATCGCATGCTCGCTACATGCGGAGGGGACACGTCCCCGGACAATATGATTCAGCGAATGTGTGCGAATGCCGAGTGCTGGATTGCAATAACTACGACCATTACTGACATTATGCTAGATTTGTAGCGCTTATAACGCGTATGCAGAAGATTAGCCCTTCCGAAGCTGGTCCCTTGTAACATTGTTTAAGTCGGATAGGAGAAGCAGTTTGCCTAGGCTACTTCTACTGCATGTGTTAAGTGCTATATGCACTGTCCCCTCCCGAAGAAATATCGTAAGGTTTCGGGGAGATAGGGTCTGAGGCCAAGAGTGCACTCTGTACGCCACTTGAGCAATTCAACAGGGGAGCCTGGCACTCTCTTTAATCATGCAGACTCCTCCCACTCTAGAATTTTTGATAATAATAAAAAAAAATAAAAACCTAAAACAATTTAATATGAAGCAAAATCTTCTGAATCAATGTACATGACTCTTGTTATTGACAAAAATCTCTTCAGAAGTTACGCTAATCTATGTTGTACAACTATGTATAGTGGGAAAACCTCGTTACAGCCACATAACTGGGACGGGAGAAAGGATTTATTAGGATATACCGTCAAACGGGGCTTCTTTTGACATTATTTCCACATTCTTCAACTTTGAGGATTTGTAACTCTTAGAATTTTGGATGGATATTGATAATTCTTGCATATATTTAAGTTGTATATGTACGTAACAAATATGCAAAATATGAGGCAAATCCATCTAGAAATAACAAAAATGCTTGAATAGCGAAAAAAGTGTGTCCTTCAAGACAAAAAAGGGGCTACTTTGGACATTTTCTTAATTTGATAATGAAATGTTTTTTTTTCTTATAAATTTCAAACTGATTCTGTAGATTATGGTCCATTGTGATGTTATTGAACGTTTTTCATTGATACACATAATTTTAAAAAAAATGCAAAGCTCGAAACAATTATTCATTTATAACAAATTTCTGCGAAACATGCTATTCACTATTTTTAGTTTGCGGTATGAAACTTAAACTTTCAATCTCCTCTTAAATGGAACTGTCAGTTACGAAAGTTCGATTTTTATGTTGACATAAACGAACGATGTAACTACTAGGTACTGCTATGATAAATGAGCTATGTACAAAAACTGTCTTTTCTATTCTTACTGTTATATGACCGATATATAGAAGGATCACATTAATACTTGTAACTAAAAAGTAATTTTCATCAACAACGCAATCTATGAAGTAAAGTTTTGCAAGGTCGTAAAGAAGTAAAAGTTTGCTTTTTTAATATGGTTTTAGCTTCTTAACAGTTTAGAGCTGGCTTAAGAGTAGTTTATTTTAAGAATTGAAGGATGCAATTGTTTTGTACTGCAAATTCATGTAAGATATGACGGACAATATTTTTTAGAAATGATTTTGTGAACTTGTTATTGATACATATTGATACATGTGTGTTTCATGTCTATTCACTATCCCAAATATTTATTTCAATTTTTTTATGTTGTCAAATATACAAACCAAAACATTATAATAAAATCAAAGTCTTAAAACTAAGACATTTGATCAATTATTTTAATGAAACAACAATTTTAAGCAAAACAAAACACAAATTTTTTTATGAAACTTGGCCATTTGATAGTTTTGTGATGCTCCCAATAACTTTCCACGATATGGGAAAAATTCCAACAATGTTTGCATAGCCAATGTTTTATACCTTGAGAATATTTATTCTGACTTTCTTGAAATATTTTCATGTTTATCTTGTTATTGTTGATATTGTTCCAAAAACAAATAATGCCTAGTGGTAGAGCATACATTGGTTAATAAAAGTGCTGAAGACACAAAATTGCTCAAATTAATATTTACGCTGCAAATAAATACCAAAGGTGAGTGTCCAAAGTAGCCCCCGGAATCAAAAGTAGCCCCGTCCGACGGTACATAAAAAATTGTATTGCTCTTCCTTCAAACACTTCTTTAGTAATAATTTAACCAATTATTGACAGAATCCATATTCTTGGTCTGAATTTTTGTGCGATACGATGGCGGAATTTCTAGATGCTTTTTGGCAGAATTCTAGAAAACCAGAAGTCAAGAAAGGATACATTTCAAGGATAATTTCAAAAGGTGATTCTTACGGAACTTCATGAGGAATATGTTTAATTTGTAAACTCATTAAAGAGGCATTAACTATCCTGGAAACCTCTAGAGAAAAGATCATAAATAATCACTTATCTTTCATTGTACCATTGGCCATTTACTGCACTACCTACTTCAGTATTTTGTTGTTTCTCCTTCCGTCGCATGACGCAAAAACAACATTTTTAAGAATCTTCGGTAAATTATAGAAGTTATTATAAATTGCAAAATCCCTGATTTCTAAAAGTCTAACCTGATCAACAAATTTTCAAAGTAATGCAAAAGTTTCCCTTTAGATTTGAATTCATTACACATCTAACATTACAAATTTACCACAATTCATCTTCTGTAATGTTTTTAAAAAAATCCGGAAATATTTTCGCTTTAAACTTCTACAGTACTACATAATAATCTAGGTAGGGAAAAGCATCACAATTCTACATCAATATAATCACTTCGGAGTTCATACGAAATCTTATCTAAGATTTTAGTTATAAACACTTTGAGTAAAAATCACACCTATGATTTCCTATAATAAAAGACGAAAAAAAAGGAACAAGAATGTTTGTAGGATATCCTACAAGGACCACCCAAGTTTCAGAATTTCTCCAGTATAGTTCTTGATTTTTACGACAGGAAATCAAAATTATATTTAACTTTATATCAACCTTTTTTTGTATGTGTTTTTCTAGAAAACTGATATAGAGTGATTCGTAGAGAAATTTTTAGAGCAATTCCTAAAAAATATTAAGAAGTATCTGGAATATGTTTTTAACCAAAAAATGAAGAGTGGAAAATTTGTTTTATGTTATTTATGGAAGAAAAGAATCCTGTGATTACCATTCGTAAAAATTAAATTATTTCTAGAACCTGAAAGAATACTTGAGGAAGCTTTTGAGAAGTACAAGAGTGAATTGCAAAATCTTAGTAAAAAAAATGTCTTCAAAAAATTTTCAAGACAATCGTTAGTGCGGGTAAAGAACATATCTCTGGAAAATACTTACAATTAGCTGAATCAATGATGAATTTTTCGTAAGAATCTTAGGGAAACAAAGATATAGTTCTCTAAGAAATCCTTGAACAAATTAATCGGGAAATGTTTCAGTATTTTTACGGGAGTAGAACAGTAGACAGTATATAGAACACTTGAACGTATTTCGCTAGGATATTTATAGGAATGCTAGAATTCTTCAAACATTTCTTAGTTGGGCATTTTTCTAGATAAAAAATAATATTTTCGAGAGAGTTTTGAAGGAATGCGGAATGTTGCTGCTTGATTTTATAAAAATCTAAAAAAAATATCTGTGAAAAAAGCAGATAGATCTGCGGAGAGCTTCCCTGAGAATTTCCATTTCCTAACTGAATTCTTTTTCATTGCTCATGAAATTATTGTGATATATTACGAGGAATTTTTAGAGTAACACTATGTTTTGCTGGAAGCCCGGATTTTTCGAAAAACTTTTGAAAGAGCAAAGTTGGAAAAATTGTTGGTGGACTCTCTGAAAAAATCGTGGAATAAATCTTTGCTTAGTGGTCTTGAAGACATTTTTAGTGGGACTTCAAGAACTTTTTGTACCTAAAAATGAAGAAATCCTCATTTGTTCTTGAAAATCCTAAACAAAGTATTAATGAACAACTGTAGGATACTTTAAACTAACAATTATTATTTATGTAGAACTAGTGGTCCCGGCAAACTTCGTCTTGCCATCAAGTAGGCTGTTGAAAACCGCTATGAATCGTCCCATACAAAATGACAGTTCCGTTCAGTCCCGTTTCTCCTACTTTCCCGGTGAACATCCTTGTAAGTGCGCCCGTCGATCAGCGAGCCCATTGTGTTTCGTCTTCCTAGGTGCTACCCAGCAGAACTACCACATCATGACACGATCCGTCACCGATCAACGATCTTGCGCTGTCATCGGGAAAAATCGACAAAAAAAACGTGTATCTAATCTAAAAACAACGTTACTCTACTGAATTACAAACCCTAAAATAGCTCAAAACTAGCGTTAAAACCTATACTAAACTAATTACATATATACATTGAATTTACATAGACTAGTAGTCATATAAGCTATTTGCTCTAAAAGTGAATTAAGAAGCCTGAGGTGAGATTTTGTTTAAATTAGAAGGTTGGATTTCGTTATAACCACAGCTCTTCATATAGCTTACGACTGCGGCCAGAAAAGTTCAAGCAATCAAATTAACCTTTTCTGACAACACCCTCAAATACGGTAAGCACTTTAATATCAATTATGTTGAATTCACTCAATTAAATTAGTAATTCCAAACATATTCCAAATTTAGCTTACGAATAGCCTAGGGATGCTCAAAAAGTGCTGCTGTTGCGAAGTAGTGAATCACTAAATGTAAGTAATCTACACAAAATCATAAAAAAGGCTTAGTTCTAATTGTAAAACTCGTTTAGGAATTTGTAACTTTCTGCACCAAAATAAAAGTTCATGAATTCGGTTGATTCTGGCGGCTGTCGCTACTACTTTCCCAACATTTTACAAATTCATTTACCGAATTAAGAGATGTCATCGAAGCATTCCAAGGCTGGACACCGCAGCGAAGCGGAAGCCGCAGCAACGAATATTCAGTCTGTAGGCGAGATTCCGACGGACAAGGTAGTAGGATCAACTACTCAGGTAAACGTAGATAAGGCAGTGTCTGAGTATCGAACGACAGGTACCATTCCAAAGAATTTACCGAATAAACCTGGTAGTATCGCTAGTTTGCCTAGACGCAATCCGCCGCGAGACGCGCGTCCGAATCGTCATTCTAGTTGCCAGCTGTGTGATGGGCCAGATAATATGAACGTGGTTCAGTGTGATGGGTGCAAAGGATGGTTTCATTGTGAATGTGTGAATGTAACGGAGGAAAACGAGAATGAATCCTGGAGCTGTGCCAAATGCGTTGCCCTTATTCGTCAATCGTTGGCTCCCCCCGCTGTGAATGAAAACTCAGAAGGTCAAAAGCAACATTCACAAAATTCGTCGCAGCGATCTAGGTGTAGTGGGAAAAGTATGCAAAGTGAGGCAAGAAGGAGGCTAAAGCTGCAGCTGCTGAAAATCGAAGAAGAGAAGAGGCTGGAGAAGGAATACCTGGAGAAGAAATATGAGGCGCTTCTAGAATTTGGTAGTGAATCGTCAACGGTTGTGAGTGGCTGTGAATCGATTTTTGATAACGCTTCGAAGATCGAACAGTGGATGGCCGATACAGATCGTTTCGGTGTCGACGTGGATTCCGGTCTAGCGGACGAGGTAGATGGGCCAGTGGCGAATAACTCGCGTAAGCCTGAAGAGCATTCCGCTCGAAATCTCGTATATGATGTTCAGCGATCAGAGTATCTACAAGGTCAACAGCAACTACCGGCAGAACGAGGTCTGCAGTTCGCCACTTCCCCTGTTTCGAGGAATCATCAAGCGCAACGAGCGCACCTCACACAACAATCGCATACTAGGACAGAGACAATCATCCAGCCGAACCAGTTCATTCCAGAGCAGCGTTCAACGCCAATGGGCTATGACCAAAGACAAATTAAAGACCCCCATGTCCCTTGCAGTTGCCCAAAATTTTATGGCTCATAAGGTAATCTAGAATGCCGTTCAAAGTGTACTGCGATCTGTCAAACTTGGGTACCTTTTGCACTACCGAGGGACCAAATGCAGTACTAGAAGTGGTACCCAATCTGAGCCCGAGTGGGACGGACCTGCTATGACCGTCAACGAATAATGGCTCAGCCAGTGCAGCCCGTCGGTGAGGACATGATCTGTGTTCTTAACCGAAGCCAGTTAGCCGCTAGACAAGCAGTCCCAAAGGAGCTCCCGGAGTTTAGCGGAAATCCGGAAGATTGGCCCCTTTTCTTCTCGATCTTCGACAGTTCAACTCAAATGTGCGGGTTTTCCAATGAGGAGAACATGTTGCGCCTCCGAAAATGCTTAACAGGACGGGCGTTAGAGGCAGTCAGATGTCGTCTGCTTCATCCATCTAACGTCACAGGGGTGATGTCCACTCTGAAAATGTTATACGGCAGGCCGGAAGCGATAATACAAGCGATAGTGAAGAAAGTTCGAGCCCTTCCAACACCAAACATCGACCGGCTAGAGACGGTGGTCAACTTCGCGCTCACGGTGGAGAACTTGGTTGCCACAATTCAAGCTTGTGGAGTAAACGATTTCGTCTACAATGCATCATTGCGCTACGAGCTGGTAGAGAGGTTACCGTCATCCTTGAAGCTAGACTGGGCTAGGTACTCCAGGAACACGCCAAACCCAAACCTGTTGGACTTCAGCACCTGGATGTATGCAACAGCAGAAGATGCAAGCGCAGTAATGATTTCGGCTACCGGAGATTCTAAGTCACGATCCAATAAGAAGGATGGGTTTTTGAATGTGCACGCAGAAGCCGAATCCAGTGATAGCCAACTCCATGTGGTGTCATCGAGGATCAAACATGAAACTTTCAACGAAACGGAAAAACAGTGCCCGATCTGTAAAGGCGATTGTCAGAACGTCGCAAAATGTGAGCGCTTTGCAGAATTCAGCATTGATTCTAGATGGGCCGCTGTTCGTGAATGTAAATTGTGTCGGAAGTGCTTGCGGAAACATAACGGCTCATGTAGACAGCAAAAACCGTGCGGCACGAATGGTTGCACATATCTCCATCATCATCTTCTTCACTCCACTGCAAGACAACAAGCCAACGGAACGGAAACGATAGCCACTAACACTGTGGTACCAGCCGAAACAGTTCAGCAGAGCTGTAATATTCACCAAAATCAATCGAAACTACTTTTTCGAATTCTCCCAGTATTTCTCCACGGACCATCTAAAACAGTGCGAACCTACGCGTTTATAGACGATGGATCCGAACTTTCCTTAATGGAGCAAAACTTGGCAGATGAACTGGGTGTGAAAGGACCGAAAACGTCGCTGTGTCTGAAATGGACCGGAGGTTCACAACGCTTGGAGAACTCCTCGCAGAAAGTAAGTCTTCAAATATCCAGCAGCAAGGATCTGTCAAAAAGGTATCAAATGTCATCTGTACAAACTGTACAGAGCCTACAAATACGCCCGCAAACACTGCTGTATGCTGACATGCAAGATACGTATCGGCACCTCTCCGGCCTGCCGATAGAATCATATGAGAACGCCTGCCCAAGGATTCTGATTGGTCTGGATAATCTCAATTTGGGTCACCCACTGAAAAGTCAAGAGGGTCGGTCACATGAGCCGATAGCCGTCAAAACACGGCTCGGATGGACTATCTACGGGAGTTGCTCTCCAGGCGAAAGTGCTACGCATTCCATAAACTTCCATTCCATCGAAAAATGTCAGTGCAATCAGTACGCTGCGGAAGATCTTCATCAAGCAGTAAAAAGCTACTTTTCGCTTGAAAGTATCGGTATCGTGAAACCGGAAAAACTTCTCCTGTCGCAAGACGATCAAAGGGCCCAGTCCCTGCTGGAATCTCTCACGAAGTATCAGGACGGACGGTACGAGTCCGGGCTTCTCTGGAAGTACGAAAACGTTCGTCTACCAGAAAGCAAAACAATGGCACTTAAAAGATGGGAATGTCTAGATCGGAGGATGAATAACGACAAACAGCTAGCGGCCGTCGTAAGAGCGAAGATCGAAGAGCATGTTGAGAAAGGGTACGTTAGAAAACTGACGGACGAGGAAGCTCAAGCGGAATATCCTCGTGTTTGGCATCTACCAATGTTTCCGGTAGTTAATCCGAACAAACCTGGTAAAACCAGGCTCGTGTGGGACGCAGCGGCAACTGCCCATGGAGTTTCCCTCAATTCTGTATTGTTGAAGGGCCCGGACTTGCTTACTTCACTGCTCTCCGTGCTTATCCAGTTCCGAGAGTATAAAGTCGCAGTCTGCGGAGACATACGTGAAATGTATCACCAGATTCAAATGCGAAATACCGACCAGCACTGCCAGCGTTTCTTCTGGAAGGAAAACATGACTGATGCCGAGCCAAGCACGTATATTGTACAGGTGGTGCCTGTTGCTCACCGAGTACGGCGCAGTATGTCAAGAATCTACACGCTAGCAAATTCTTACAAGAGCATCCAGCAGCCGTAGAAGCAATACTCAAACGACACTACGTCGATGATATGCTCGTGAGTGTTGAACATGAAGAAGAAGCAATTCAATTAACACAAGACGTCAGGAAGATACATGCGTCGGCAGGCTTTGAAATTCGCAATTGGGCATGCAATTCTTCAGTAGTACTGAACCGGCTAAATGAAACTTCCAAAGCGGAGAGAAACTTCAGCGGCGACAGCTCGGTTGAAAAGATCCTTGGGATGTGGTGGAACCCTTTTTTAGACCACTTCACTTTCAAGATCTCCAAGCGCATAGACGAGATTCTTCTATCCGGAAGTCGCCGACCTACTAAGCGGGAAGTTCTACGTACTCTTATGATGGTTTTTGACCCGTTAGGCCTCATCGGCCATTTTCTGATGGTCTTGAAGACACTTCTCCAAGAAATCTGGCGTTCTTCGATCGGATGGGATGAAACGATCAACGATCAACACTTCGAAAAGTGGTCAACATGGTGTGCAGTTCTTCCTAAAATCACCGGATTGCAGATTCCTCGATGCTATCGTTCACTAACTTCCGTATATGAGAGCAATGAAACCCAATTGCACATTTTTGTTGACGCGAGCGAAGCGGGCTTTGCAGCAGTAGCGTACCTTAGATTCCAAGAAGGGCCAAACATCGAGTGTGCACTATTGGGATCTAAGACCAGAGTTTCACCACTAAAATTCCTGTCCATCCCACGATCTGAACTTCAGGCCGCCGTCATCGGAGTTCGCCTAGCAGATACAATCTGCAGATCACTGTCGATCAAGGTTAAGCAACGGTTTTTCTGGACGGACTCCAAGGATGTTCTGTGTTGGCTCAACTCCGATCATCGGCGCTATAGCCAATTCGTCGCTTTTCGAGTGAGCGAAGTGTTAGAAACATCCGACCAAAAAGAGTGGCACTGGATTCCAAGCAAACAAAACGTGGCAGATGAAGGAACAAAGTGGAGTCAAAACATCGATCTTTCGGCAACAGCACGATGGTTTAGCGGGCCAAAATTTCTGTGGAAGTCAGCTGAACATTGGCCTATCTCTAAATATCCCATTGGTAGCACTAGCGAGGAACTTCGTCCGCACCTTCTGCTGCATACGCAGGTCACGCAATGCGTAATTGACTATCATCGATTCTCCGATTGGCAGAAACTTCTCCATTGTACCGCCTATGTACTCCGCTTCATACGTAACCTGAAGCTATGCACTGAAAAAAATGATCGCATAACGGGTCCACTTCGTCGTCAAGAACTGAGAGATGCCGAAAATTACTTGCACATCGAAGCACAGAAAGACTCCTTCACTGATGAAATTGCCATTCTCTCCAGAGATCGGGCCTCGGAAAACCCAGACAAGCATTTACCGCGAAATAGTCCGCTTTTCCGGCAGGGCGTTTTTCTGGACGAAACAAATATCATTAGGGTTCGAGGTAGAACACGAGCTTGTATGTTCATCACCCGCGACGCAGCTCAACCAATTTTTCTCCCACGTGCACACCAAATCACGAAGCTTATTCTTTTAGACTTCCACAAACGATTCAACCACCAAAATCATCAGACAACGATCAACGAAGTGCGTCAACGCTACCGAGTTCCAAAACTGAAGGTAGCATATAGAGAAGTCCGTAAAGAATGCCAGAAATGTAAAAACGATCAAGCCTCTCCACATCCTCCAATTATGAGTGACCTGCCTCCACAACGCCTGGCTGCATACACACGTCCTTTCACCTACGTGGGAATAGACTATTTTGGTCCTATGATCGTCACTGTAGGACGACGCTCCGAAAAGCGTTGGGGTGTCTTGGCAACGTGCCTAACTGTACGCGCCATCCACATAGAACTAGCCCACACACTGACAACCGATTCCTGTATCCTGGCGATACGCAATATCATGGCCCGAAGAGGAACTCCCGCGGTCATCTTCAGCGATCGTGGTACAAATTTTCAGGGCGCCAGTAAGGAATTAGCAGAAGCTATGCAAAATCTCAACCAAAACCAAATCATGAAGGAGTTCACAACAGCTAATACCGAATGGACCTTCATACCGCCAGCCTCCCCGCACATGGGCGGAGCGTGGGAACGTCTGATTCGAAGCGTGAAAACCAACTTGTCCAAGTTGCAGTGGGGTAGGCTCCCCACCGACGAAGTTTTGAACAGCACATTGTTAGAAATCGAGAATGTAGTCAATTCAAGGCCACTGACTGATATTCCCATTGACAATGACGAATCTCCAGTGTTGACACCCAACCATTTTTTGCTCGGTTCATCAAACGGCCTAAAACCTTGGGTACCGTTCAACGATAGCCCGTTTACACTCCGAAACAGCTACAAACAGTCACAGGTTATGGCCAATGAATTCTGGAAATGGTGGTTGAGGGATTACCTGCCCGTTATAACCCGACGCACAAAATGGCTTACCAAGGAGGATCCGATCAAAGTCAACGACGTCGTTATCATCGTAGATCCTAAGGCTCCCCGCAACAGCTGGCCATTAGGCCGTATCATCGCCACAAAATTAGGACTGGATGGCCAAGTGAGAAGTGCCACAGTACAAACCAGGCATGGTATCTACGAGCGTCCCTCAGTAAAGCTCGCCGTGCTCGACGTTGGCGTTAGGGACCATGACGCTTCAGGAAGACCTTATGCGCATTCGGGGGGGACTGTAAGTGCGCCCGTCGATCAGCGAGCCCATTGTGTTTCGTCTTCCTAGGTGCTACCCAGCAGAACTACCACATCATGACACGATCCGTCACCGATCAACGATCTTGCGCTGTCATCGGGAAAAATCGACAAAAAAAACGTGTATCTAATCTAAAAACAACGTTACTCTACTGAATTACAAACCCTAAAATAGCTCAAAACTAGCGTTAAAACCTATACTAAACTAATTACATATATACATTTTTTTTTTTTTTTTTTTTTTTTTTTTTTTTTTTTTTTTTTTTTTTTTTTTTTTTTTTTTATTAGTATCATTCCAAACATTACATTCATTATTTCTTATATCTAGGTGTTCTGTGTTATTAGACAACACTATCATCCTAATTTGGTAAAACAAATTTAGGATTTCATTAACATTTTGTTAACAACATATTACATTTCATTTGCCGTAGCAGTTCAGATTTTTTACAGGTGAGTTGATTTCACCTGCTTATAAGAGAAAAAAAAGTTTTTAATATACTTAACCTAACTTAACCTAATCATATAACGCATTAATCGTGGCAATAGAAGATTGTAACGATTTTTGCCTGAAATTATTGATTATTTTATTTGACATTTGTTCCAATGTTTCAACATTGGATATCCTATGTAACTCATTGGTACTATACCAGGGAGGAAGCCTCAGAATCATTTTCAAAATTTTATTTTGAATTCTCTGCAGAGCTTTCTTCCTGGTATTACAACAGCTAGTCCATATTGGTACAGCATACAACATGGCTGGCCTGAAAATTTGTTTGAATATCAAAAGCTTGTTCTTAAGACAAAGTTTTGATTTTCTATTAATAAGGGGATAGAGACATTTTACATATTTGTTACATTTGGCTTGAATGCCCTCAATGTGATTTTTGAAAGTTAAATTCTTATCTAGCATGAGTCCTAGATACTTAACTTCATCTGACCAATTTATTGGAACCCCTCTCATCGTGACAACATGTCTACTTGAAGGTTTCAAATAAAGAGCTTTTGGTTTATGTGGGAATATTATTAGTTGAGTTTTGGAAGCATTAGGAGAAATCTTCCATTTTTGCAAGTATGAAGAAAAAATATCCAAACTTTTTTGCAATCGACTACAGATGACACGCAGGCTTCGTCCTTTGGCGGAGAGGCCTGTGTCATCCGCAAACAAAGATTTTTGACATCCCTGAGGTAACTCAGGTAAGTCAGATGTGAAAATATTGTATAATATTGGTCCCAAGATGCTGCCTTGGGGAACACCAGCTCTTACAGGAAGTCTTTCAGATCTGGAGTTCTGATAATTAACCTGAAGTGTACGATTTGATAGATAACTTTGAATTATTCTAACAATGTATGTTGGAAAATTAAAATTTTTCAATTTTACAATCAAACCTTCATGCCAAACACTGTCGAATGCTTTTTCTATGTCTAGAAGAGCAAGACCAGTAGAGTAGCCTTCAGATTTGTTGGAACGGATCAAATTTGTTACACGTAAAAGTTGATGAGTGGTCGAATGTCCATGGCGGAATCCGAACTGTTCATTGGCAAAAATTGAATTTTCGTTGATGTGGGCCATTATTCTGTTCAAAATAACCTTTTCAAAAAGTTTACTGATGGAGGAAAGCAAACTGATTGGACGATAGCTAGAAGCTTCTGCAGGATTTTTGTCTGGTTTTAAAATTGGAACAACCTTGGCATTTTTCCATTTGTCAGGAAAATATGCTAATTGAAAACATTTGTTAAATATATCAACTAAAAATGATAAGCTACTTTCTGGAAGTTTCTTGATGAGGATGTAGAAAATTCCATCATCGCCAGGAGCTTTCATATTTTTGAATTTTTTAATAATAGTTCTCACTTCTTCCAAATCAGTCTCCCAGGCATTTTCGAAAACGTTCTCTTGATTGAGAATATTTTCGAACTCCTGAGTAACTTCATTTTCAATTGGACTAGTAAGTCCTAAATTAAAATTGTGAGCACTTTCAAACTGCATAGCAAGTTTTTGAGCTTTTTCGCAATTAGTTAGTAATAATTTGTTTTCCTCTTTCAATGCCGGTATAGGCTTCTGAGGTTTTTTCAAGATTTTCGATAATTTCCAAAAGGGCTTAGAGCCGGGGTCCAATTGAGAAATTTTATTTTCAAAATTTTTGTTTCTTAAATCTGCAAAACGTTTCTTGATTTCTTTCTGCAAATCCTGCCATATAATTTTCATAGCAGGATCACGAGTGCGTTGAAATTGCCTTCTCCTCACGTTTTTAAGACGGATCAAGAGTTTAAGATCATCGTCTATAATCACGGATTCAAATTTTACTTCACATTTTGGAATTGCAATGTTCCTGGCTTCAACAATGGAATTTGTTAAAGTTTCAAGAGCATTGTCAATATCAATTTTAGTTTCTAAAGAAATGTTAACATCAAGATTAGAGTCAACATACGTTTCATATATATTCCAGTCGGCTCGTAAATAATTGAAAGTGGAGCTGATAGGATTGAGAATCGCTTCATGCGATATTTGAAATGTAACAGGAACATGATCAGAATCAAAATCAGCATGAGTAACTAATTGGCTACAAAGATGACTAGAGTCGGTTAAGACCAAGTCAATCGTAGATGGATTTCTAGAAGAGGAAAAACATGTAGGGCTATCAGGGTATTGAATTGAGAAATATCCTGAAGAGCACTCATCAAATAAAATTCTGCCGTTGGAATTACTTTGAGAATTATTCCATGACCGATGTTTGGCATTAAAGTCACCAATGACAAAAAATTTTGACTTATTGCGAGTCAATTTTCACAAGTCAGTTTGAAGCCAATTAACTTGCTGTCCAGAGCATTGAAAAGGCAAATAGGCAGCTATGAAAGTATATTTACCAAACTGTGTTTCAACAGAAACACCTAAAGTTTCAAAAACTTTAGTTTCAAATGACGAAAACAGTTGATGTTTTATACGCCTATGAATGATGATTGCAACTCCCCCACATGCCCCATCAAGTCGATCATTACGATAAACAAAAAAGTTAGGATCTTTTTTAAATTTGGATCCAGGTTTTAAATAAGTTTCGGTAATAACTGCTATATGCACTTTATTAGCTGTAAGAAAATTAAACAGCTCGTCCTCTTTACCATTCAGAGAACGAGCATTCCAATTTAAAATATTTAAATTATTATTTGGATCCATTAGAAAAACGTAATCCAATAACAATTTTATTTGTAAATTTTACACCTACTTGGACTGCTTCAGTCATAGTGGTGGCTTTGAACATTGCATCAATCATTAGATTCAATTGTTCAGTTAGAAAATTAAAATCAGAGGCAGACATATCATCTGATGATTTCCCATTGGAATTTTCGGTAGACGAAGAAGCGGGGTAGGAGTTACCTGTGGCGGTAGGGTTTTTTCCATTTGATTTGAAACAAGTAGAATGGGTACTCATGGAACGAACAGGGGAAGAGTTCAAATTACCTGCTACGATATCGGCAAAGGATTTACCGTGGGTAGATACATTCGAAATTGAAAGATTCGAACGGCTTCCCGACGGATTAAAATTTGTTTGTGAATGAGCATGATTATGATCTTCCTGGTGGGTATGATTCCTAATCAAGCGATCGTTAACTGAAAAATGAGCATTGTTCGATACTCTCCAGGCAAATTCCGGAAACGACCGTTATCGTAACGGATATTATCCTTCATCTGCTTGGCACGAGCCTCAACGACTCTTTTGCGTGAAATGCATTCCCAAAAGTTAGCTTTGTGAGGGCCCTTGCAATTGGCGCATTGAAATTTTCTGGTATCTTCTTTCACAGGACAGTCGTCCTTAGCGTGAGAAGAACCTCCGCAAATCATGCATTTAGCATCCATGCGACAATTTTTTGTACCATGACCCCACTTTTGGCACCGACGGCACTGAGTGGGGTTCTGGTAATTTCCTCCAGGTTTCTGGAAATGTTCCCACGTCACACGGACATCGAACATAAGTTTAGCTTTTTCTAAAGCTTTAATATTATTTAGTTCTTTTTTGTTAAAGTGAACTAAATAATATTCTTGAGAAAGCCCTTTCCGAACAATGCCAGATTGGGTTCTCTTTTTCATAATGATTACTTGGACTGGTGAAAATCCAAGTAAATCATTTATTCCATTTTTGATCTCTTCAGGTGACTTATAGTCACTTGAGAGACCTTTCAAGACGACTTTGAACAAACGTTCAGTTTTGTCGTCATAAGTAAAAAATTTGTGCTTCTTCTCTTCAAGATATCTGAGAAGAAGTTCGCAATCTTTAAGAGTTTCCGGCAAAACGCGACAGTCTCCTTTCTTTGCGATTTGGAAGGAAACCTTGATTCCCCTAATGGAGTTCAAGATCTCCTGCCTAAATCCCCCAAATTCGGAACAACTGACCACGATAGGCGGCACTCTTTGCTTCCTCACTTGAATCAAAGAGCCTGGGCTAGAGGCTGCTTCGATTTGGTGTTCGGAAAATTTGTCTAGAGCATCGAACTGATTGCTCATTTCAATACAATTATTCATTTCACCCTTGGAAGAAACTTCGCATTCCGGGGAAGCGTCCTTTCTTCCATTTTTGCCACGTGTAGTGACAGTTTTAAAACCCACTTTTTTGGAAGGAAGTAGTGAATTCAGAGATTCACCCTTCCTTTTGTTAGTTGTTGATACCATGTTTAGTTAATAAACGAGAAAGACGTGACCTTCGAGAGGTTTTTTCCCTAGACGGTGTCCAAGAAGGATTACCACCGCTAGCTTTCGCCAACGGGTCCAACGAAAAATCGAAGGCACGGGTCCAAACAAGGATCGTAAAGGGATCAATAGTAGAAAAAATAGTACTGAAAAGTACTGTTTTAGTAGCACTGAAAGTACCGTTTTTAATTTTAGCACTGAAAAGTACTGTTTGTGTAGCACTGAAAAGTACTGTTTTATTGCTTTAGGTAGTTTTTAAGAAAACTTCCAAGAGCAGAGAGAATTCGTGTACGCACAGCACGAAGGTACGATGCGCACTGACATATATACATTGAATTTACATAGACTAGTAGTCATATAAGCTATTTGCTCTAAAAGTGAATTAAGAAGCCTGAGGTGAGATTTTGTTTAAATTAGAAGGTTGGATTTCGTTATAACCACAGCTCTTCATATAGCTTACGACTGCGGCCAGAAAAGTTCAAGCAATCAAATTAACAACTACCGAAAAGCTAAACATTACATATAATTTGCAATTGGATTAGATGGACAAATTGATGTGAAGATTTGCGAAAAAGTTACACGTCTTCTCAGTGAGAATCGAACTCACGACTCCCCGATCTCTAGTTGGGGCGCGTTAACCACTACGCCATGAGAGGACTCATGAACGCAGAAGTTAACCTGAATTCGATTTCAGCTCAATAATCACGTGGTCCTCTTTCGCAAAGTGCACCTCTTTCGGAAGAATTAGATGCCCATCCAAACACAACGCTTTCTATATATATCCAATGCCTAGCCCGAGAGCGCATTGTTTTTTTAGGTATAGGAATAGCACACTACACTAGCCAGCAACTGCGCTGGCTGAGGTTTCTATTGTGTGGGCTTCCAATGGGTCGCGACGTTCTCAAACGACCGGTTACGGAACATGAGTCCGTTGCTCGATAAATAAACAAAAAACAATGCGCTCTCGGGCTAGGCATTGGATATATATAGAAAGCGTTGTGTTTGGATGGGCATCTAATTCTTCCGAAAGAGGTGCACTTTGCGAAAGAGGACCACGTGATTATTGAGCTGAAATCGAATTCAGGTTAACTTCTGCGTTCATGAGTCCTCTCATGGCGTAGTGGTTAACGCGCCCCAACTAGAGATCGGGGAGTCGTGAGTTCGATTCTCACTGAGAAGACGTGTAACTTTTTCGCAAATCTTCACATCAATTTGTCCATCTAATCCAATTGCAAATTATATGTAAAGTTTAGCTTTTCGGTAGTTGTTAAACTTCCACTCGGCTGGTTGGCCGTAAACCACGATTCATAATTAAAACAAGTATTTATCGAGCAACGGACTCATGTTCCGTAACCGGTCGTTTGAGAACGTCGCGACCCATTGGAAGCCCACACAATAGAAACCTCAGCCAGCGCAGTTGCTGGCTAGTGTAGTGTGCTATTCCTATACCTAAAAAAACAATGCGCTCTCGGGCTAGGCATTGGATATATATAGAAAGCGTTGTGTTTGGATGGGCATCTAATTCTTCCGAAAGAGGTGCACTTTGCGAAAGAGGACCACGTGATTATTGAGCTGAAATCGAATTCAGGTTAACTTCTGCGTTCATGAGTCCTCTCATGGCGTAGTGGTTAACGCGCCCCAACTAGAGATCGGGGAGTCGTGAGTTCGATTCTCACTGAGAAGACGTGTAACTTTTTCGCAAATCTTCACATCAATTTGTCCATCTAATCCAATTGCAAATTATATGTAATGTTTAGCTTTTCGGTAGTTGTTAAACTTCCACTCGGCTGGTTGGCCGTAAACCACGATTCATAATTAAAACAAGTATTTATCGAGCAACGGACTCATGTTCCGTAACCGGTCGTTTGAGAACGTCGCGACCCATTGGAAGCCCACACAATAGAAACCTCAGCCAGCGCAGTTGCTGGCTAGTGTAGTGTGCTATTCCTATACCTAAAAAAACAATGCGCTCTCGGGCTAGGCATTGGATATATATAGAAAGCGTTGTGTTTGGATGGGCATCTAATTCTTCCGAAAGAGGTGCACTTTGCGAAAGAGGACCACGTGATTATTGAGCTGAAATCGAATTCAGGTTAACTTCTGCGTTCATGAGTCCTCTCATGGCGTAGTGGTTAACGCGCCCCAACTAGAGATCGGGGAGTCGTGAGTTCGATTCTCACTGAGAAGACGTGTAACTTTTTCGCAAATCTTCACATCAATTTGTCCATCTAATCCAATTGCAAATTATATGTAATGTTTAGCTTTTCGGTAGTTGTTAAACTTCCACTCGGCTGGTTGGCCGTAAACCACGATTCATAATTAAAAAAACAATCAAATTAACCTTTTCTGACAACACCCTCAAATACGGTAAGCACTTTAATATCAATTATGTTGAATTCACTCAATTAAATTAGTAATTCCAAACATATTCCAAATTTAGCTTACGAATAGCCTAGGGATGCTCAAAAAGTGCTGCTGTTGCGAAGTAGTGAATCACTAAATGTAAGTAATCTACACAAAATCATAAAAAAGGCTTAGTTCTAATTGTAAAACTCGTTTAGGAATTTGTAACTTTCTGCACCAAAATAAAAGTTCATGAATTCGGTTGATTCTGGCGGCTGTCGCTACTACTTTCCCAACAATCCTGAAACTTTTATACACACAAACATGTCGGAACCCTTGACGAACAAAATGGGGGAAGAATTATCCAAATCCGTTGCCCCGTTCGTGAGCCATTTCGTGTAGCCGCGAACTCTAACCACTCGGCTAAGGAAGAACCAAATCAAAATAAAAAAAAGGTATCAAAAAACACTCATCTGACAAAAAATTATATAAAGTTTTAAAAATCAAATCAGTGTTTGGCAACATTGTATTCAAAAAAAAGTAAATCTAATCTCTTTCAAAGATTTCCTACAAAAGTACATAAGGTTAGTTTCTGTATGTCTGAAAGTTTCGAAGATATAAATTGAAGAATGTAAGCAAAATCATTGGTTTCCATCGAATTTGCAATCAAAGGAATTGATTGTATGTGCCGAGGGATGGTCCAATAGGCATAACAGTTTGGACTAATCGCATGTTTGTAGTGAACATTTAACGAAAGTTTAGTTGGAATTGGTAATAATCGATTACACATGATTAAGACACTTGGTATGAAATGAGTCATAAGGTGACAGTCTCAAAAATTGAACAGACGCTCAACAGAGATCTCCGATGAAGTTTTTGTTGAAATACGCGATATTTTATGAAGTTCTATCCCAGTGGGGACGTTACGCCAAAACATGAAGAAGAAGAATAATATATTGCCTATCAAGTCGTTTTGCGTAGTATTCTCGAAACTTAAATATTTAATAAATACTTTCGTATATATTGAAATGATAAGATTTTGCAAGCTTTTTTGGGTTATTGGACTCCCAAATTATCTTATAGAATTGGTTTCATACCAAATGATCTTCTTTTTAAAAAGTGACAAATTTCACCTTGAAATTAGAGCCATCAAAATTTTTTATTTGAAGATTATTTGTAGTACAAAAAAAGCTTTAAATGTAATTTTTTGTAGATGATTGTGTGAAATTATTCGTTGTACTCATTTTCCCGCATTCAGTTAATTGATGCTGAAACCAACCACAATAAAAACAGGGAATGAAAAATAGGAAAATGATCAATTTACTGTTAATAATAGTAGATTATAATGATATCCAGCTCAAATTAAAAAAAATATAAGGGGGATGCGAGCAGGTATAAAACTCTTTTTTTATGCTGATAATCACTTTCAATACCAGATCAGTGTGAAATCGTATAATAACTGTATCAGAAATTTGCTCGTGACTGAGTTGGATAAAACAGTTACACAATATCATATTATACTAGTTACTGTCGAGTCTCCATTAAACGTATTCCTATAACGCGCACTCCTATAAGACACACTAGCCAAGAGTTTGGAGATTTTGCCACTACCCAAGCAACCAATAGTTCGGATTGTTCTTAAGCAGTGAACTCCAAAGATCACTTTTAGTAGAAATCTAGTTTCAGTGAAACTTTTTCGCTGATTAGGAGAACACTACGGATATCAACGGAACTTGATTCTTGAAAGAGTTACTCGTGAGCTTGTCAACAACTAGAAAGTTCAGAACAAGTTTGAATTGAACTTCTTTCTTACTTGAAGGTTTGGAGGCATCTTAAACGAACTTTATATAAACTGTAAAGTTCGTTTAATTACTTTAAAAAATAGCATAGCATAGCATAGCATAGACTGACTGTACATGTCAATGGTTGCTACTCCGTGATTGATCGGAACTGGTAAGAATTGCACTACGATCCAAATGAATAAGGGATGGGAGTTTCCGCTTACTCTCGAAGTGCAATTTTAGCAGATCTAATATTATTGATCAATAACGGCGCCGGCCAAGTCCTTACAGTCAGTTGGGATGGGGAAGGAATGTTAGGGTGTAATGATTGTTGCTTCTAGAGACCGAGAATACCTCTGCATCTCCACAATCACCACGGGAAGGGTGTTTATTAGTGAGTGAGGAAAAGATCTGGGAGTCACCTCTGGTCGGTGATGCGATCCATGGACAAGGGGAAAAATACGACTTATAATTAAAGCTAGTTTTGTATTTTTGTCTCGAGAAGTTTTTGGTTTTTGGAAACTTTAAAAAATACGTCAACATCTATAATGTTGAACAATTCAAAAGACGTTTTTATTAATGACAAAAACTGAAAATTACATGTATATATTTTAAATTATTTGAAACAGGAATAATGCCGACACTTGTAGTGACGAACCATACATAGTTTGTTTGAAAATGACATATGATATAGTGATACGTGACATATGATATAGTGATACGTACATATGCACAGTAATACGTGCATTTTGTCTCGATATGGTAGAAGTTTTAAAAAATACGTCAACATTCACAATGTCGAACAATTCAAAAGATAATTTTCAATAATGTCAAAAAGAGAAAAATATATGTATATTGAAATTGTATAAGAAAATAGCATAATGCCGACACTTATATTGACGAACCATACAAAGTTTGTTTTAATATTATATAAAAGTTACGCTTTCAAGAAAAAATGTGTTATCATAAGCATGAAACGAACTCACCAGTTGGTAATCCATTCTCGACTGAACACAAAACTGACACTGACAGCAAAACTTCTTGGCGTTCCGAAAACAAACCGTCTTTCTTGGGCCTTCCCAAATACCTACCCAGCAAAACGCTCCAAAACAGGGAAAAAAAATTCTCCGGCGACGAAAACGCGCGAAATTGTGAGCAAAATCGATCGGACGACGCAAAACTGAACTGTCCTGCTTGGGCCTCACGAAGCACTACCCAGCAAGCCGCTCCAAACAGGGAAAAAATAAAAAAAAATCTCCGGCGTCGAAAACGCGCGAAATCGTGAGCAAAATCTAACGGACGACGCAAAACCGATCTGTCCTGCTTGGGCTTCACAAAGCACTCTGTAAAGTTCGTTTAATTACTTTAAAAAATAGCTGATTAAGCCAAAACATGCCCTGTTACCCGAATTTTTGGTTGCTCATGTAGGTGGCAAAGTTGTTCAGTATCACAAGAACTTTTTGCTCAAATAATGTTGAGCTACTGAACAGCTCTTACAACTCTTCCAAAGACACCAACCTTCCGAAAAATCAGGTTCTAGAGATATCATATGTTAAACATTTTTCTTTCCTATCCCTCATGGTTCATATAGTGCAAGTCAGAAAAAGCGCCCCTATCGGCCAAGTTCTCAACTATAGGATGATCCTCAACTCCTAAAGGTAGATCGTACTTAGCACTGAAACTCCGCCGTAGACAGTACTGTGCTATCTCTTAACGCATAAGAGATGCTCAACAACACCCCCAAACTGATGAAATCCCATAAGCCCTGGGTCTCCTATAACGCGGATTCCTATAACGCCCCCCAAACATGTGTCTAATAGTATGTTATTTATTACAACACTTTAAATTGAAGCCAGCACGCCTATGTGCGCTTCTCCGTTTCACTTCAACAAAATGCATTGAATCGTCTTCTTGTAAGAAAAGAGCCTTCTGTTCACAGCAATCAGTCTGCATCCGAATACGACTGTCAAGTGGTAAAACATACTCCAGTAGGTTTCCCTCAATTTTCGCGAAGGAAACCCATCAGAAGAACATCAAACATCACCCGTGTTTTGGCCCATCAGAAAATCCCCCCTGAACCCTCTGTCAAAGTAGCTCGTTGCTGCTGCTGATAATAAACGTGATTGTGTCAACAGCTCCCGCACCAGATGAATGGAAATTGTTCCCTCTTCAAAGAGGGTTCCCGAAATAGCACTCCCGGCCCAGGCTCAGTGGTGTAATCAAAAATCGTTGAAATACGAAAATTGGATGAGGCCGGTATAGAGACACACCAGCTGACGGAGTACCTATCTATAGTGCGGAGGGTGTTTAATATGAGTTTCATCGTAGTACCCACCCTCTGTTGAAGCACCCAGCGAGTGAAGCCAAACCAGCGAGGAACAGATTATGATGACTCAATTTGTAGCATCAATGGGATGGGGGTATGCTTGCTTTTCCCTATCCAGTACTCTCAGCTACCATCCACCAATCGACATCGGAGAGCCGGAAAAGCATTTTGTTTCATCAAGGATCTCGAAATTAGATTCACCGAATTTCATTATCCGGTGGGTTTTCCTGGGAACGGCTGAGGGAGGAAGGGGAGTTGGGCTATCGCTTCATGAAATCTATCCGAAGATAGACACTTATTTACGAGCTTCCAGCATGGTGTTGGCGGTAAGTATTTCGATTGAAGCGCGCCATCAAAGTCAAATGGTGTGTCAATGAGCTGTCAGGTGATGGTTTATCACGCGATGTTAGCTAGTTCTAATCTCCATAATAATTCGAGTGGTGACAAGTTTCGTATTTTGGTTAGGGGATGAGAAACTTATTACTGGATGAGTCAACAATGATGTGGTATTTTGAGCTTGCATGCGACTGTTGAGGTTGAACAAGCGACACCCTCGGAGCAGTCGAGTGGACAGGTGTGTGATAATGTGTGTAATTCAGGACTGTAATTTGGTAGGTGCGTGATGACAATCGATTTATTGCTCCCTGGAATTGGGAGATAACGAAGAGTTTGGAATTTTTATGATGCGCTAACCAAAATACGGGTTTACTAATTATCTTGCTTGTCCTAGTGGTAACTATTATTAAAAATATTCTGCGAGAGAAATATTCTTTCAGATAGCAATAATCTTCAATACTTTTCAATTATGATTTATCGTTTACGGCTAACTAGCCGAGTAGAAGTGTGAACAACTACCGTTAAATTAAACACATACTTATACTTCTCAATTGGATTAAATAAACAAATTGATATGAAATCATTCGCAAAATTCACATCAATTCATCCATTGAATCAAATTGTAAACTTTATGTAATGTTTGGCTTTACGGTAGTTAGTCAATAATATTTAAGCTGGCAACGTGTTACAATTTTGATTCAGTTTCACAAAACCTCTTTAAATTACAAACTTAAAACGCGGTTGCACAATTTAAGTATAGAAGAGTAGTGCAAGTGTTTTTTTTTTAATTTCTTTATTAGTATCATTTCAAACAGTATATTTCTTTTTTATATAGGTGTTCTTTGTAAGGCAACACTATTATTCATTATTTTCAAACTTAAAAAAGATATTTTGAGCATTGTTGCCATTTGCCATCACAATTTTTCATTTTGATAATCTTAATTTAATTTAACATGAATATTTTAAGCACTTATCGTGGCAATATAAAATTGCAACGATTTTTGCCAAATATTATTGATTGGTTTATTCGACATATGATGTAGTATTTCAACAATGGACATTCTCTGTAATACATTAAAAGTACACTAAAGCCTATATTAACGTAAATTCCATTTCTGTAATTCCGTAATGCATCTATACCCAAACACTGATCGCCTTCAAAATCAATCAAAGCCAAGTTACACAAGGAACAGTTTATGTAAAAACTAAGTATAATTTTTGCGATGAAATCGGTGACGTTGCAAATGAAGCATTTCTTGTTTCTAAATCCGGACACCTGTAGCAAAGCATATTGGTAAGTCCGGAGACTTATAAATCGAGATCCGGACAGCTATGTTTGAACATGGAATTACCGAATTAAACTGTGTTAAACTTTGCAAATGCACTCAATTTTTCACGGTTTTAAAATACTTGTGGAAAAATGTGTTATATTATGGTTTAAACATACAAATGTATGCAACATGTTTGATTCGTTATCTAAATTGGAATCTCTTAGATGAGTGACGGGGAAATAATATGATTTGTTTTCAACTTATGCTCATAGCTTAAGTTTAATCTACGATTTATTATTGCATATTATTGTTAATACCTTCCAATGTTTCATAAACTTCAGAATACTATGGAATATAGTCTCCATATCTACAAGCTTGATTTATGAACCTTTCAAATCTTTGCATATGCAAAGAAGTTCAGATAAATATGTTGCATTGATTTTGTTGTTGTATTGTTGTGTTGTTGTGTTACATTTAAGTGATTTTCTTAGTCATCCTAGGACTTCTTGGAAAATTTGTCTTAGAATATATGTACGTAATAAGGTGCATAGTGGACGATCATTGATGTAGTAATTCAAAAAACGCACTCTCAGTAATTCAATAAAGTAGGTTTCATTAAATCTTAACACAGTTTCTTAAAAAAAAGTTTGTGGACATACACAGCAAAAATTTGTGAATATCAAACAGCACGCAATTTGGACATCGACGGAAAATTGTGGCAGGCATTTGAAAATTACAAGCGTTAGCCAACAGCTGAAGCAAATATGACCATCTGTCAACCAATCAGGGCCCTTCCAACTATATTTCAGTTAAATCCGCTAGATATTTACGTGAATCTGCCACAAAACAAACCCAGCCACGCTCAACAATCACGCGACCGAGAGAACGCACCGCATTGTTGAATGCTCTTTCAATCACTTCTCGATGAAATCGCCGAATCTGTGATACACTCATTTCACGCAGAATGTGTTCAACTTTCGTCAGCAACTTGCTAAGACGGTGAGACAGCCGAGAGATCTCGGGCGTGTAGCTATCGCTGCTGAGGTTGCGAGTTTAAATCCTGTTAAGACCTTTTTTTATATATTCTTCTACTTTGGTAGCTAATTATAGCTCATTATCAAACCAGCAGCAATGTAATTTTAAGATCGCACATTAATATCTATCATATATGATGGAGTCCTTCTGTTACATTCAATTCGCTATAATTTTACAGGTTTCGTTCGTACTGTGTACATAATACATGCATACATTTAAGAACTTGCTGTATTATACACAAAAAGAAAACTCCATGTAAATTTCAGCGAAAAATCATGCACATAAAGGGAATGCTAGATATGTCGCAAATTTACATGACACATTGTGTAAAATTACATCAACATCATGTAAATTTATGCGAATTGTCGCGTAATCGGTTAGAGTCCATGCTAGGCTACACGATGTTTAGAGGAAACTTACATGATGTTATTGTAATTTTGCACAATATGACATGTAAATTTGAGACTAATCTGTTATTCCCTTCATGTGATCGATTTAACGCTGAAATTTACACGGATTTTTCTTTCTGTGTAGTACTTCAAAGGGTGCATGCACAAATTTTGTCGCCTTAATGGAGGAGGGGGTCAAACCAAGGATGACAACCCAGGTAATATTGGAAGCTGAATAACAGTTTATTCAGCTGAAAAGAGGCTTCAGGGAAACTCTGGGTAGTACGCCCCCTTCGATATTTAACAGACTAAATTCAATAAAAAATTGAAAATGACTGAAAACCCTTACTATTCATAAGAATGTAACACTATGAAAATTTGACATTTGTAACGAGCAGCAAAACATAAATTGAAGAGTTGAATTTTGATGTAATTTTTCACACACACAGTACGAACAAAATCTGTTGAATTATAGCGAATCGAATGTAACAAAAGGACTCCATCATATATGATAGATATTTATGTGCGATCTTAAAATTACATTACTGCTGGTTTGAAAATAAGCTATAATTAGCTACCAAACTAGATGAAAATATAAAAAAAGTACTAAGCGGGATTTGAACACGCGACCTCTGGAGCGATAACTACACGCCCGAGCTCTCTCGGCTGTCTCATCACCTTAGAAAGTGATTGACGAAAGTTGAACAGGTTCGCTTCGACGATTGGCGGTTTCATCGAGAAGTGACTGAAAAAGCAGTCAACAATGCGGAGCGTTCTCTCGGTCGCGTGATTGTTGAGCGTGGCTGGGTTTGTGTTGTGGCAGATTCATGTAAATTTCTAGCGGATTTAACTGAAATATAGTTGGAAGCGCCCTGATTGGTTGACAGATGGTCATATTTGCTTCAGCTGTTGGCTAACGCTTGTAATTTTCCAATGCCTGCCACAATTTTCCGACAATATCCAAATTGCGTGCTGCTGAATATTCACAAATTGTTGCTGTGCAGTTTGTTAAAGCTATATTAAATAGCTATGATGAAGCAAACAATGGTGAAATATTGACGCTGAAACTAATGAACAAGTACAGTCACCCCACAATTATGGATCAACTAAGGGTCATTTTTCAGAATAAAATACGATTAAAAAACATGGTGAAGCTATACAGAACAAAATTACCTCCCTGGCACTGCGGAATATAGTTGTTATTGAGAATACACCTCAAAATACCCGGTTATTTACGAAAAAGTGTCGATTTAGATAGAAATTGCAAACGATGTCCACCCCGCAGATGTGGATCAATGGGAGAGGAGGATCCGTATTATGGATCAAATCGACTCATATTATAGATCAAAACACTATAACAGCAATTTATCTGCGAGATAAACGAATGGTGTGCTAGTGAAAGCATACGTTTTGGCATTTGTTTCGGAATTGGGTCCTAAAATGTTTAATGAATTCTTGTTTTTATTTAATAATACGAAAGAGCATGTTATTGCAACTACTTTAGCAAGTTTTCCAGCTCAAATAACGGCTATAACATTTTTAAACTTCAATTTTAAAAATGGTTTCGAATATGAACCTTGACACTTGTGATCTTGTTTGACATTCACTTTTTCGACAAAAATGCAACAGGGCATATAGTTTGAACACTGGGGTTGTTCCTATCTGACATTTCGGAAGAGACACGGAAAACAAAATATACCCAACATTTGAGTTTAAACCAAAAGGTGTGACAAAATCATAAAAAATGTTTTTTGTACTTAAACCAATGAAAATCAATTAAAAATTGAGTAAACATGTGTTTCTGCCCTAAACTTAAGCGTTTGGTACTAAAATTGAGACAGGGCTTTAGGACCCTATTGTCTTATCTTTGATTCATAACTCTGGTAGGGGAACTGGATGTAAAATGCGCCGTTGGGGTAAAACGCGCCACCCTTGTTTTGAACAAACGACGTGCTTTGGGACGCTGTTTTTCACCCTAGATAATGGAAAATGTATTAAAATGCTTCTCTATATATCGTCCCCTTGATGCTACAACTAGATAACTCGAAAATTGAAATTTTTGACTTCAATATGTCAAAACATTTTTCTTAATTAGATCTGCAAAATATCCACAGGTCTTAAGCGTGTGGTTCAAAATACACAAGTTAAAGATTATTTTTCAATCATAATCTCTGCGATTAACCATCACCTTGTTAAACGGTCGTACTTTCAAAGTTGCACATCTCAAAATTTTGATTTTCGAGTTATCTAGTTGTAGCATTAAGGGGACGATATATTTTTAAGTGTTTTCCTGACAAAAATCATGAAAAACTCCAAAAAACGTTTTTTGCTGTTTTCGTTGTAATTTTGTGTTATTTTCAGGCCGATAAACAACAAAACTTTTGAAACTATCACCGAGAATCGACTTGTGCACTCCCATAGTTTGTATTGCATGCGAAAAAAGTGTTGAATTCAACCTTAAAAAGCGTATTGAAGGACTTAAACTTTAATCAACTCGTGGGGCAAAACGGCCACTCCAATTTCATAACACCAAAACAGCCGTTTGAATTCAAATTCCAGCAAACGTAATGGCACGCTGTAGTTACGTGCCAATTTGAACCTTACAAATGCACATTTTTCGAATCAGCATGTATACTATAATCGAACAATAACATCTGATCAAACGCCCTAATATATGCAACGTATTTGCAAGCATGATTGCGCAGCGCATGCGTGCGCGCGAACGACTAACGCCGAGATTAGGTGGCGCGTTTTACCCCGCAAAAAATAAAAATGCAGATAAGCAAGCATTTTGTAAAAATTGATTTATTAACTCCAGAAAAAAGAAAATAAATGGCTGTTTCTACTATTTGATATAAAACATGTTTGTCTATGAGATAATGAATAAAAAATGGCTTATAATAATGTTCTTCATAGCTTAAAACGCTTCCTTCCTTAGAGGGCGCGTTTTACCCCCAGTTACCCTATGGGTTTCAATGCCCCACAGTTATGAATCAACGCATCTGGGAATACGGTTGACGTTTTATTTCCAACAGACGAAAAAAATATGAATAAGCATATTATAATTGATTGTGATGCTGTACAGATTTATGGTTCACATAGATAAAATGTGTTCTGCGTAATTGCAACTCTATTGGATGAGATATTCCCGTTTTAATGCAAATCTGATCCATATCTGTGTACTATCCATAACTGTGGGGTGACTGTATCATTAGTTGGAGTAACCAAAAAGAAAACAAGTTAACTAAGAAAAATAATTTTCTTGCAACTTTTCAATCACGGCCAATATGCCCCACCACGAGACGGACGATATGCCGTACTATTGATGCCATCATTTCCCGAGCAAAATCCTTAGCAGTTTTTTAGCGTGCATAAGCAACTGATAGTCCTGCACTGAGAACAGCGTTGCGGTTGAAAATACTATATCAGAGGGTTAAATTAAATACACAACGCCACTTGATTTGTGCAGACTAAATTCGCATTTATTTAGAATATTTTGTGCATTCAATTTTACCATGGCACCATTTGTATAGTAAAAATGACTAAGTCATGGTTAAAAACTTGCAGCAGACCAGAATCGAACCGAGGATCTGGCGATTGTCAAGCGCGAACGCTAGCCGCTCGGCTATCGACGCGGTTGGATTGAGAGGGAACAAAACGCAAATAAAAAGCGTTCATTATAGCTCAATCGTGGTTGGAATAGTAAATTTAAAAACACGTTCATGGTTCTCATTACTGCAACGCTTGTTTCAGTGTGGGACATATAACCCCTATGTTGTCGACAGGGGGTGAAATGAGTCAATAATTAGCTACTCGACATTGTTTCAAAATGGCGTCCAGTGTCTTTGTTATGATTCTTTTGGGACTGACAAAACATATGATTGTTTTTGGATAGGAGACATCAATGGTACCTTACTGATGCATAAAGAATTCCACAAAATGTTAAAAAGAGGAAAAGCGTCATCAAATACGACGATTCAACGCAATAAATTTAATTGCCAGAAATTAGCACTAGCAGCACATGAGCTGTATACTCGAAAATCAGGAGCAAGTTAGGGCAAACCAACCAAAAAGTGGGTACCAAAACGCGAAGCACCAAAAACAATTCGCCTAACCGACTGACGCCGCTAACCGCTCGGCCACGAAGCCCAGAATAACAACCTTACTTAACCTAAACATATAACGCATTAATCATGACAGTATAAGATTGCAACGATTTTTGTATAAAATTATTAAAAATTTTGTTCGATATAGTTTTTTAACATTGGATATGCTATGTAAATCATAAGTACTATACCAGGGAGGGAGCTTCAGAATCATTTTCAAAATTTTATTTTGAATTCTCTTCAGAGCTTTCTTTCTGGTATTACAACGGCTAGTCTAGTTTGATACAGCATACAATATAGTTGATCTGAACATTTTTTCGAAGATCAAAAGCTTGTTCTCAAGACAAAGTTCTGAATTTCTGTTAATGAGTAGGTACTAACATTTTATATATTTGTTACATTTGACTTGAATGCTCTCAATTTGATATTTGAAAGTCAAATTTGTATTCAGCATGAGCTCTACACACTAAACAATATCTAACAAATTTATTGGAGTCCCTCTTTTCGGGACAACATGTTTACTTAAAGGTTTCAAATAAAGAGCTTTTGGTTTATGTGGGAATTTTATAAGTTGAGTTTTGAAAGCATAAGGCGAAATCTTCCATTGTTGCAAGTATGAAGGAATAACATCCAACCTTTTTTGAAATCCTTCGTCCATTGGTGAAGTGGCCTGTGTCATACATGAACAAAAAATTTTGCATCTCTCAACTCAGGAAGGTCAAATGTGGAAATATTGTATAATATTGGTCCCAAAATGCTGCCATTAGGAACACGAGTTAAAGTCTTTCTTTTAGCTACTTAAATCTGTTTACTAAGGGTTTACAATAACTTAAATAGTTGCAGTGACTTTTTTCAAGGATTTAATGTATTTAATATATAGGCCTTCCATTATTCAAATGAAGGTTCCTCCTAAAAGAGGTTGAATGTCACGAACTCTCACGTCGACCTTCATTTTAATGTGATTCAATCTTAATGGCTATATCATCACATAACCATTTACCATCAATCCTAACGATACTAACTTCCATTCTTCTCCCAATCAACCATAAATTTATAATATATTCAAGCAGTATGATAAACCGTTTTGTTCTGAATTTGATACATACCCAAAGCAACCGGATACTCAAAGTTCGCTTATTATTTTTACTGCATTGTAAGTGTCGTGGGATTTGGACAAAGTGCTTGCAAGGTCAAAGTCGATTTGATCGCCGCAAATGTCGTTGTTTCCGAAACAGCTCCAAACATCGTGGCTACGCTTCTTATCGCCCAGTGAGAAGAGCATCATTTGCTCTCGAGTTGCTTGAAATACGTTTTCACTACGAAGCACAATGGGCGTCGTTTGTGAAAAGCGAAGCACAGTGGTTAAATTTGTTCTAAGATACAATTATAAATCTTCTTATGCAATATGAAATGAAAAATACTATCAAAATTTTCTAAATATTTTGACTATTCAAGTCACTCTCACGGTTTTTATTACTTTCACTAGAAATTGTTTTCAGAATTACTTCAAAAACAAAAAATACGCGATATTTAAAAGAGTATATGTTACAACAATTTTTCAAATGTCCATCTTCTTGGTATTACGTTCCAACGGAGACAGTGCCTGTTTCTCACCTTAGTATTCAACGAGCACTTCCACAGCTATGAACTGAGAGTATTCTTTGCCTTGCGTTGCCATATTCGCATTCGTACATCGTGTGGCAGGTACGATGACACTTTATACCCGGAGAAGTCACAAAAATATCCTTAACGAAAAGACCCTGGACCGACCGGAAATCAAACACAGACACCTTCAGCATAGCTTTGCTTTGTAGCCGCGAACTCTGACCACTCAGCTAAGGCCCCTTGAAACCTCTACATCGGTCATTTTAAGAGCCACACAACTGGTTTTTGTGAGTTTACTTGAAATTAAATGAGCTTTGCATATTTATTATAATTTCATCAAAAAAAAAAAATCTATTTATACCATTTATATGAAAATATAGACCACTCTTATTTTGAATAACACCGAAAATAGGGCCTAACTGATACAAACAACTTTGTAGAAGATAGATTTCATCTAATGTTTCATTCTTAAACTCAAAATGCATCTTCTGCTTACTGGACCACTGTGCAATTCCGTACGGCATATGAACCAGCGAGTAAATCATTGTGCACCCAGGTTGATTGATCGCCACGTGGAAAACGGTTGAAAGATGCCCCAAACGCGACATGCTAGAGACAATCTGTGAATTAAGATCGCACAACTTCAGCTATTGCATGCATTCAGTTCGTCTGAAGTCTCGTCTGCCGGAGGGATGCGACGAGGTAGGGTAAGTCGACAATTGACCATAAATTATCCACCCAGCCAGCGATTGTTGGCCTATGCGTTACTCCCTTGAGACACGAGGAAAACTCCACCAACCTTGGCAATGAAAACGAACGACGTCGGATCGCTTTGATGATCGCAAATGGTGATTTATTTGTCGCATGAAGATGAGCTCTTGGAAAATCACGCAACTTCCTTCCGTTGATGGCGTGTGACAGAGGTGACATTGTCTGATTGGGACGTGACAAATCGTCGAAAGAATGCAAGAGTTGACTACCGTCAAGAAATAGAGTACCGTAATCCGGGGTAACATTGATCATTTTTTTGAGTTTTTCTCAAATTTTTCATTTCACAATACAAGTGTTACAAGTTTTATATTTTTAAAACAAGTACTGGCACCCACCGCTCCTAATTTTATACTTTATTTTGTTTTTCGAAGAATTTAAACATGTTTAAATAAATGTTTTAAGTGATTTTTTGATTCAGCTTATATGGGGTAACATTGATCACCCAAGTAAACAACGTTCGGTAATATTAGAAATGTCGTTACTTACTAAAATCATGGCCCCTGAAGCCGAATATGAAGACCAAACTCTTACTAGTCATTTACTTTTTGAGTTATTTCAAAATTAAAAACACCTTGAACCGCGGAATACGCCTAAAAGTAGGCAATTTCCTAAGGAAATTCTACATTCTTAATTGTAATTAGTTAATGTTGCCTAATTGAATAAACTTATAAAAGATTTGACAACGGAATCGTTTTCGGCGATGTCATATTTAGTAACAACCGCATTTTTCTTGATCACATCGTCTGCAGAACTCATGTGAGACATGAATTTTTGGTAGTGTCAGTGAAAGTGCTAGAAATCATTGATTCAAAAAGTTGACAAATTTACGCATGGAGTAAACGCAATTTTGGCAAAAACCTTAATTTTCATTAGCTTATGAATATAAGAAAGAGAGGCACTATTCATTATTTGAAAATGTTTCATCAATAAATCTTTATTTGAACTTTTAACGAGATGAGTCATTCCGATCAATGTTACCCCGCTGATCAATGTTACCCCGGATTACGGTATATATTTTCGAAGCAGGTGTCTACAAAGTTACCTCATTTTGCGTCGCAGATAAATGACAAAGTCGCAGGAATTGTACTGTCAATCACGGAGGGTCTTCGGGATTAGAACAATGAGGGTATTCGTTTGTTCTGTCTGATAATTTAATAGGATTGTAACAAGCTTTTTTTTTTTCATTGTGTCCAATAGAAGAGTAACACCATCCCAACGCATTTTCAATTTGTAGTGAAGATGATTGGAAGTCATGCCTCAACTTGTTAGAACATTTAGAACGTTGAACAAGTTTTTGATCTTTTCCAAAAGATGTGAAATTTTCTTTCTATATTGTACTTTAAAATTTTCGCAGCCAACCAAATTTGTTTTAATTTTTTTAACACCGCCTTATTCAAATAATTTTAACTCTTCAAATAGTTCCAAACACATATAAAATAACGCCAGTTCATTTTTTACCACACTTTTGAGTGGTTTTGTTGTACACAGTTTGCTTACACGTTGGAAAATCAACATTTACGATCGAATAGCTTAAACTCTTGAATGAAATCAAAACACCAATCACAATTATTCTACGACTTCTGACTTTTAATTAGCTCATGATTAAACAGTGCAAATCAAAGAGTGGAATGTTTAATATCAACATTTTATTTTTCATCGTATACAAATCGCTTGAGAAGGAACCCGATTAGCAAAAATCATATTAACATTATATGATAAATGTAGTATACTGAGCTATTACTATGTAAAGATGATAATAAAACTTATTTTCGATGTTCCATAACAAGGTTATATAAGAATATGTTAAATTAATTTAAGAACACATCGTGTTCTAAAATAATAATTTTTCACATATTTACACCTATATTTAATCTCAGTGTTATGTTGATTTCTCTATTTTAAACTCGTGTTTTTAGTAAATTATATCAATCAATAATCAACAACATAGGCATGATTCCAATGGATTTGCTAAGCTTACCGCAATAAGTTGAATTTGATAATTGCAGAATCCATCACAATTATTCAAAACCTGTGCCTGCCATTTCTGTTTATTCTGTTGAATCAGCAAAATTAACGAATCAGAATAACAATCATACCATAACCGATTTGAGAAGAACAAACGAAATCTTTCCCATGATCTTCCACCTTCAGTCCAGCACCCACCCAGCCATCACCAATCGCTTAATTCTATCACCACATCTAATCTTGGCCGTGAAAATTGCAATTGGCTCCAAAGACGTAACAACTGCTCACTGAACTAAGTGGCCGAGCTTGATTCATCTCCTACCTGTGCTTGTGCTTCTCCGTTCGTTCTGTTGAGAATGATGAGCTGATGCACGCTATGTTTGAAAGGGGTTATTATGCAACTTCTTGTGGGCCCAGATAGCCGTAGCGGTAAACGCGCAGCTATTCAGCATGACCATACTGAGGGTCGTGGGTTAGAATTCCGCTGGTCGAGGATCTTTTCGTAATGGAAATTTTCTCGATTCCCAGGGCATAGAGTATTCTTCTGCCACACGATATACACATGCAAAAATGGTCAATCGGCAAAGAAAGCTCTCAGTTAATAACTGTGGAAGTGCTCATAAGAACACTAATCTGAGAAGCAGGCATTGTCTCAGTTGGGACATAACGCCAGAAAGAAGAAGAAGAAGATGCAACTTTCTTGTACCATCGATTTCCTTTTTTGCTTTTGATAATAAGGAACAAGCTAGTGAAACCCACTGCTAGATAAAAGTTTAACTTTTAAAAATCAAATTGGGGGCATTCAAGCCAAATGTAGCAAATATTTAAAATGTATTTATCCACTTATCAACAGCAAATCAAAACTTCGTCTTAAGAACAAACTTTTAATCTCTAAACAAATCTTCAGGCCAGCCATGGTTATAAGCTGTACCAATATGGACTACCTGTGGTGATACCAGAAAGAAAGCTCTGCAGAGGATTTAAAATAAAATTTTGAAAATGATTCTGAAGCTCCGTTTCTGGTACAGTACTGAGTTACATAGAATATCCAATGTTGGAACATTGGGACAAATGTCGGAAAAACTCGTTGATGCTAGTGAACATTTTGCCCTTCGAGAACAACTGCCCAAGTTAACATTCCTCCCGAGAAATTTACAAAAAGCGGGAATCGAACCCATATTCCTAAACACTGTGCGCTTAAATGTCTGACGACACTAGCCGCATGACCACGAAGTCCTTGTTCTTCGGAAAACTATGCTTCAAAAGATGATGTTTCTTATGATCAAGAGCAACAAGCAAGCAAAGTTGCCAAATAACCCCCTTCATCCATAGCGTGTGGCGGTTGTTTGATAGCGACAGTAACGACCCCAACAGCAATGATGGGTGGGTGCGCGAGGAAGATACAATGCTACTGGTAGTTGATCAATCGTCCATGCCATGACGTCGACGACAATGACAACGACAACGACGGCCAACGAGACATGCGAATCAATTTAGCTTAATTTCGGATCTCGGAATCTACGGTCAGTTAAAGTTCGTCGCTTGATGCGACCGGAGATCGTTTGTTCGTTTGACAACGCGTTAGAAGGTCTATTTGGGCAGCATGAATCTGTTTCCGGGTGTGGTCCCGATCCTAGTGACGGTGATGATTTTAGGGATTGACGCCGTTAAACCGTCATCGAATGTGGACTTTACGGACGTTGAGGATCCCGCCGACGATTCTGGGTTTGTGAATGTGTACCGGAATTATCCGAAGATCCAGGTGACGGTTGATACTTCTAAGCTGAAGCGGGTTTCGCAAGCCGAAAGTGAGGATAGTAGTTCGGGAAGCTCAGGAAGTTCGGGATCGGAGTCGGTTGAAAGGCCAACGATTGGAGTGAAAACCGACATTACTATTGAAATATCAGAAGAATCAGTGAATGAAACCAACACCGTGGACGGGAAAATCGATACCGGGAAAAGAGTTGGTTCAAATGGGAAAAAGAACGGTAAGAGTGACGACGATGACAATGCAAGTGTACCAGTGTTCAAGGGAATGGCCGGGGTACCCACGAAGGGGAAAACTCCTAAGCCAACGTCTTCGAATGACGTGAACGGAAAACGACCGGGAGTTACGCTGAGCAGCAGACCAACAACGTTTGTCCATAATAGTGATGATCGCAGGCCGTCCGGTCCCCATGATGGATGGAATCGCTATCAACCATTGACAGGAGTTTGGACCACAGAGAGGCCTTATATCAGAAGGATCGAATATGATTATTATGGTAAGTGGAGGCAATAATCTTCGATACATTAGTTGTATAGCCGGACGCAAGAAAGTGAGACGGAGAAAATAAAGGATATGTACCAGTTGTGGCCCACTGTTGTTCCCTATTCGGCCATATGTAAAATTTCCATAGATTTCATATTCTCAATCATTTATGCTTTAACATCCAGATATACCCTATATCTTACTGCAAAAACATACAAAATCTCTCGAAACGTTGAAACATTGAAATTATCACGTTAGACGAAATAGAAAACCAGTACGGAGATAACTGGTATACGTACTCTATCAATAATTAAAATCAAATGTGCAATATTTAATATAAATCATGTTCGGAATTATGAAAAAAAACTATGCTCAATAACATACAAAACTCCTCAATTTTAAGTTTATAAAAAAGGGGTAGGGAATTATGTTCATACTAGTTTTAATATATAATATGTGCATACGATGGTTTTCTTCAAGTCGTGTCTAGTACACGACACTGAAGACGGCCTTACAGTTGAGGTTGAAATACGCGTATCTGTCAAAGGATACGAACTCTAGTGGAATTAAATGGTATAGTACTAAATTCGGTGTTTTCATCAACTTAAGAAATTTTAATATAATTTTCATATGCAATTTCTCTTGCAAGCCTTAGGGTAAGAAAAACGCTCTCTCAAAATTTCAATTCAATTGGTTGCTCCACCAGCTGGCGCATTCGATTTGAAGTTTGTATGGGATATTCGTCTCAAATATATTGAAAATTGATCCTATGTCACTGTTTCGTTCCGTATACTCATTGTTCGCATTCAAATAAGCCCAGAATGACAAATACACTAGTTGATACCCTAATGAACATAATTGCAGAAGGTTGTATCCGGATTTGATCTCATTTTCATTACTCTTTCAGTTGTTGAAAGTTAGACTTAGATCAGCACTCCCGTACAGTCATTTAGATGCATGCGACATGTGCCTCAGCTCGCCCAGCGTCATAGGTGGCTATGATGCGCTTAGTGGCAACCTCCAAGCTATGTTGAAGAAATACAAGCAGTATTGCATTAGACTGGCCCAGCTCAGTATGGGAGAAAAATAAAGTTGTATGATTCCACGGGGCACCCTCCAGGATTATTTCTTGGGGTTAGAGGAAGCCATTCTAAAAAATTCAGCTCATTTGGTCGTTCCATGAGCTGGCGCATTTGAATTGAAGTTAATATGGGATTTTCAGCTCAAACATATGAGCAACAGCACATCATCTACTGTTTGGTTCAGGAAAATTGATGATCGTGTTCAATTGGACCCAGAATGTCAATAACACTACTTGACGTAATAGCGAAAAATATTGTAGAAGATTGTACCATGATCAAAATTAATAAAGTGGGTGTTTTAACTATCCAACACCATGCGAGGTTTATTGATGGTACAGTTAAGCCTTCTAAAGACTGGAAACCGCAAAAATTGGTCATCTTCAAATTGATGTGTTTCTATTGAAAATACATTAAAAACCTGGAATGCTGCATTTGTTATATGTACAATTGTTGCTATGACGAGTTTTCACCTTTTGCTCTCTAGGTACCAAAATGATATCCAAGTAAGAGGAACAGCGTGTCAACATTTTGCTCGCGCAGCAAGAGAATTCGACGTTCTCACACGAAAATTATGTGAAGGCTGATTCCAAGCAGTTTCCAGGACAGGAGTTCCGTACCGCATCAGGAAGGGGTCGTCCATAAATGACGTAGCATTTTAGGGGGAGGGGGGGGCTTCTTGAATTTGTGACGATGTGTGACGAGGGGGAGGGAGGGGTCCCAACTTGTGGACGTAGCATTTTGAATGATTTCGTTAAAAAGAGTAGAAAAGTTGACAAACAGTTTTTAATCATAACTTAAGTTAAAAATTCAAATATTTAAAACATCGACATTGTAAAATTCAAAAATTTCTTCGAAATTTTCAATATTCCTGACAGTCAAATTTTATGAAGCTTTAAAAAGATTTTATATTGTATATGTGTCCAAATGGTAAATGGCTGGGCATGGCGTACCATTGGTACCTCGCGTACCTGAAGGAATAAAATAGACCCCTTTGTGCGGTCCTTAGCCTCTTGCCCAGCAACTCCTATCCCTACCTCCTCGCGGTACTGGCCGGGATACGAGTAACCTTAGGGAAGATCGGGTAACCAACCCCCGGTGGGAACTTTGGTCGTATGCTGACAGGGAAGGGGGGGTTTGCTTTTGCAAACCTTGAGCGTCTGTACTCCATGTTAGGAGCGGCTCACAACAGCGTCTGGGCGGCTGATCATCGTCCGAGTGCCAGAGAAGGACTCTAAGCTAAACTGCGCACTATGGTCCTCCGAACATTTAGGGGGAATGGTCCTCCGGAAATCTAGGGGGTTGGTGTCAGGCCCTGCAAGCCAGCCGTAAAAAAATGAACCAACGAATAATCAACGAGAAAATACGAACCGGGACAATCAGCGAAGACCACAGCGACGTAAAGGGACTAGCGATTGGAAGCTCGGTACGTGGAACTGTAAATCTCTCAACTTCATCGGGAGCACACGCATACTCGCCGACGTGCTGAAGGACCGTGGATTCGGCATCGTAGCGTTGCAGGAAGTGTGTTGGAAGGGATCAATGGTGCGAACGTTTAGAGGTAACCATACCATCTACCAGAGCTGCGGCAATACACATGAGCTGGGAACAGCTTTTATAGTGATGGGTGATATGCAGAGGCGCGTGATCGGGTGGTGGCCGATCAATGAGAGAATGTGCAAGTTGAGGATCAAAGGCCGGTTCTTCAACTTCAGCATAATAAACGTGCACAGCCCTCACTCCGGAAGCACTGATGATGATAAAGACGCTTTTTACGCGCAGCTTGAACGCGAGTACGACAGTTGCCCAAGCCACGACGTCAAAATCATCATAGGAGATCTAAACGCTCAGGTTGGCCAGGAGGAGGAATTCAGACCGACGATTGGAAAGTTCAGCGCCCACCGGCTGACGAACGAAAACGGCCTACGACTAATTGATTTTGCCGCCTCCAAGAATATGGCCATTCGTAGCACCTACTTCCAGCACAGCCTTCCGTACCGATACACCTGGAGATCACCACAGCAGACAGAATCGCAAATCGACCACGTTCTGATTGATGGTCGGCACTTCTCCGACATTATCGACGTCAGGACCTATCGTGGCGCTAACATCGACTCTGACCACTATCTGGTGATGGTCAAACTGCGCCCAAAACTCTCCGTCGTTAACAACGTACGGTACCGACGGCCGCCCCGGTATGACCTAGAGCGGCTCAAGCAACCGAATGTCGCAGCGGCATACGCGCAGCAACTCGAGGCTGCATTACCGGAAGAGGGTGAGCTGGACGAAGCCCCTCTTGAGGACTGCTGGAGAACAGTAAAAGCAGCCATCAACGATGCAGCTGAGAGCAACGTCGGGTACGTGGGACGGAGTCGACGGAACGATTGGTTCGACGAGGAGTGCCAGGAGGTTTTGAAGGAGAAGAATGCAGCGCGGGCGGTCATGCTGCAGCAAGGGACCCGGCAGAACGTGGAACGCTATAAACGGAAACGGCAACAGCAGACCCGCCTCTTTCGGGAGAAAAAACGCCGCCTGGAGGAGACGGAGTGCGAGGAGATGGAACAGCTGTGCCGGTCTCAGGAAACGCGTAGGTTCTATCAGAAGCTCAACGCATCCCGCAACGGCTTCGTGCCGCAAGCCGAGATGTGCAGGGATAAGGATGGGAGCATTCTGACGGACGAGCGTGAGGTGATCGAAAGGTGGAAGCAGCACTTCGACGAGCACCTGAATGGTGCTGAGAGCACAGGCAATGAAGGACGGGACAACGGAGGAAATGCCTTCGTCAGTACTGCGGAAGATGGAAACCAACCAGCCCCCACTTTGAGGGAGGTTAAGGATGCCATTCACCAGCTCAAGAACAATAAAGCTGCTGGTAAGGATGGTATCGGAGCTGAACTCATAAAGATGGGTCCGGAAAGGCTGGCCATTTGTCTGCACCGGCTGATAGGCACAATCTGGGAAACAGAACAGCTACCGGAGGAGTGGAAGGAAGGGGTAATCTGCCCCATCTACAAGAAAGGCGACAAGTTAGACTGTGAGAACTTTCGAGCGATCACCATTCTAAATGCGGCCTACAAAGTATTATCCCAGATCATCTTCCGTCGTTTGTCACCCGTAGTAAACGAGTTCGTGGGAAGTTATCAAGCCGGCTTCGTTGACGGCCGATCGACAACGGACCAGATCATTACTGTACGGCAAATCCTCCATAAATGTCGTGAATACCAGGTCCCAACGCATCACCTTTTCATCGATTTCAAGGCGGCATACGACAGTATCGACCGCGTAGAGCTATGGAAAATCATGGACGAGAACAGCTTTCCCGGGAAGCTCACGAGACTGATAAGAGCGACGATGGAAGGTGTGCAAAATTGTGTGAAGGTTTCAGGCGAACACTCCAGTTCGTTTGGATCCCACCGGGGACTACGACAAGGTGATGGACTTTCGTGCCTGTTGTTCAATATTGCGCTAGAAGGTGTTATGCGGAGAGCCGGGCTTAACAGCCGGGGTACGATTTTTACAAGATCCAGTCAAGTTGTTTGCTTCGCGGATGATATGGACATCGTCGGCCGAACATTTGAAAAAGTGGCAGACCTGGACCTGGACCTGCAAGCACTTGGAGTCTTCGAACGTCGTGTGCTTAGGACGATCTTCGGCGGTGTGCAGGAGAACGGTGTGTGGCGGCGAAGGATGAACCACGAGCTCGCCCAACTCTACGGCGAACCCAGTATCCAGAAGGTGGCCAAAGCTGGAAGGATACGATGGGCAGGGCATGTTGCAAGAATGCCGGACAGCAACCCTGCAAAGATGGTGTTCGCTTCGGATCCGGTTGGTACAAGAAGGCGTGGAGCGCAGCGAGCTAGGTGGGCGGATCAAGTGCGTATCGATTTGGCGAGCGTGGGGCAGAACCGAGGATGGAGAGATGCGGCCACGAATCGAGTATTGTGGCGTGAAATTGTTGATTCAGTGTTATCTGTGTAGATGTTAACTAAATAAATGAATGAATGTGTCCAAACCATTTTATTTATAAATGAACAAATAAAAAGTTTAAAAAGTTAAGTACCTTATTGACTTGGAAACTATTATTTTTTCATTTATTAACAAGACACAGAATCAACTGTTTTACTTCTATTCACATTTTTTTAGATGTTTATTTCCTCAAAAGTATGTTATATGCTCATTTAGCTAAATTTTAACGTAATTATAGTAAAACAAAATATTTAAGTGTTACAGGAGATCTCCACTCAGTCAACTCAACAATTCGTTTTGGTATATCAATGATCTTGATGGAACAGCCTAGATAATAATAATCTGGATAATCTTCCCAGGACTACTAGAACTCTCTTTTACCATTATTTTCAGGATTTTCGTGCATTTTCTTTTCTTTTAGGTTGTTAATTGCAAATTTATTCCGGCAATTCTTTATAAATTCTTCCAATAAAGATGGTGTACTTTAACTTATTTGTCTTCAATATGTCTATAAATATTTCAGTATGACGTGACGTATGGGTGACGATGATGAAGTTTAGTTGAAATTCTAATGAAGTTGAATGTATAAAAATCGCTAATTTCAAATATTACAATTGTTTTTTTTTCTATCTAGTTTTCTGAATGAATTAAAATTTAGCGAATAATTACGGAAATCTTAAACAAATTAAGATATTTTGTTGATCATATTTACTGAAATCTGTTTCTCAACCACGAAAAATAAAAAAAAAAACTCTAATATAACAAAATTTCTGTTTAATATATTCTAAAATATTTTGTACCATTATTCATTGCTGTTAGATTTATCAATCCGAACTTGTTTTAGGTTTGAACAATATCAAAAGTACTACAAATCAAATTTAACCTTGATTTAACCAAATTAAATTTGAACTGCGAACCAAAATTATGTAACTTAAACAGGAAATAGGTTAGTTTAATATGTTTTCCAAATGATTTTTGAGCGCAACGATATATCAAACTATAATTCGTCAGATTGTCCTGACGTTTCAATCAGTAATTTAAATCAAAGTTTGAATTTCTGAATGTTTCGTTTTAGCCAAATCGCTGAGGAAACAAATTAAAAAAATGAAGGGGGGGGGTGCTTGATATGCTACGTATTTTCCAAGGGGGGGTATCAGCATTTGTGACGAAATGCTACGAGGGGGGAGGGGGGTGTAAAAAATCAGTGAAAAAATTCTACGTCATTTGTGGACGGCCCTGAAGAAGTGGTCGAAATTTTCTAAACCATCAAACTATCGAAATATCCGAGACAATACCTCGTCCGGCATGCCATATGTTCATGTGGTCTAAATAGTGACGGTTTTATCACTACTGGAACTATCAATCATGAGACCTACGTCTAGGAGTGTCTCGAAAAGCGGCTACTATGGGAAAAAGGCCATCAAGTGGTACGATGCGAAAAACGTGGTATGGAACCCAAAGACCACAACCCTCCCTACAACCCAGAACTCCGTCCTATCGATCAGTATTGGGCCTTAGTCAGATGGAATTAAAAAAAAAACTAATACATCCGAGGAAAACGAGCAGCAGTTTAAATCAAATTGGCGTTCGGTGGCTTATAAGGTCGATGAGACCACTGTGCAAAATTTTATGGAAAGGCACGGCAGATCGAATTTGGTAAACCAAAATAATAACCGAACATTTTTCCTTTTAAAAATATGGATTAAGTTACCAAAAGAAAATAAGAAGATTTTTGTATTATGAATTTTGACTGTAAGATACGATTTTTTGGTTTTCAGTTTATTGGTGCTTTTCGGTGATGGTTTATAACTTCCGTTGATGATTTTTTACGTTTTAACCTAGGGTAGATGTACCAATAGTGGAGGTACATTTAACCACCTTAATTCAAGAAGCGCAATTAATGTACATGTAAATGTTGTAACGGAAAGAAACGACCATTGACTTAATGAGAAATTATTGGTACAAGTTATTAAAGTTTTAAAAACTTTAATGATATATCATCAGTTTTAAAGCAATTTGAACGCTCTTATCAACTATTTCGTCGGGAACACTTACCCTACTTTTATTTTTTCGGTCATCTTCAAAAAAATTCCACCGACCGTTCATGGTGCGTTAGGATGTTATAGTAATCAAAGGAATATTTATTAGTCCTTGTTACCTTGTTGAAAGTGACAAGTCTCGGTTTTCCTAGTTGCTGAGAATAAAGTTACATATTTCTCAGGAGCACATAAATGTACTGACGAGTCTCCAACCAAACCGTCTCACAGTTTATCGGAATCCCAGTGTGCTGTGCTAGCTGAAGGCTCACGAAAATTCTGAAAGCGCGCGCTAGGTGATGTGCACCCGGGGAGTCTCGTCTCATGCGCTGCTCGGCGCTACGCCTGCCATCGGTATCCAAGTTGTGAAACAACTGCTTAGTAACGAAGAGCCTCTACAACTATTTTCGCCTAATTATACAGGTGTCTGGATGGTTCTCATGATATGGTTGAAGACCAGCGATCCGAGCGTTACAATTTCGATCCTCGTTGAAAACTTTTGTAATCACTTCAATTATTACTATGACTTTTACACAGCACATGAGACGGAGCGCACGAGACTGCATTGAGACACATCTCAAGAAAAATAAGGCGCACTAAAAAAGCACTTTTGTACGCAGAAGACCTTTTCGCGACATCTTATACGTGAAAATTTGCACATACAAGGCCTCCAGGTGATTCCATTATACGTACATTTAGGTTGTCTGGCTCCTGCTCCTAAGTCTACAGCACATGTATAGTAACTCTATCTGAAAATGATCTTGAGACAAGAGAAAAAATGACACGAATACAACAATTTGTTTCCTAATCTTTCATTTATTTAGTTCTCTAGTTTGAAGAAGTAAGGACTAGGATTCTCAAACATGGACAATATCGGTGGAATTGGCTTTATCAAGGGATCCGATTTTGACTGATATAGGGGCGCGCCTGTGGAGAGTGCACTCACCACATTCTTCGAAGGGAATAAATAACGGAACCTTTCAATTAGAATCTTTTCTTGTGATCAAGTCAGGAATTACAACTGTAAGAAAACCAAATACTTTATCACTTCTCGATAGTGACTAAGTAACACGACATGCACAACACAAAGGACACGGGATATACTACAAGCGATCAAGTATTGGTCGCAGTGGTTTAAGGTGATGGTTCATTGAGCACGTAAACATAATGTTGCCACCCACTCGAGTCACCCGCTAAAGCACCCTCTTGAGCCACCCAACAAGGCGGAGTACAATGTTATGTGCGTCGGACAAAAATAAATCATCATGTTTCATGTATACCTCCACCAACAAAATTATGTAGGTAGTGTTACTTACACACGTTTCATACAAAGGTATTATTGTCGATATGAATTCATCAACAACTTCATAAAAACTCAAAATCACAATTTATTTCATTTGGTAGTGAAAACATGTTTTTTGACCAAAATTATAAGCATTTTTCACACCATGCGTGTGTTGTTTACTATTTTTGGCAGTTTTCTCCTCTCTTCTCTCGCTTCTCACAGACGGAGAAAGTTGCCATTAGTATGCATTTGAATTCTACAGTCAATTGTACTGTTCAATATCATATATTTATTTTTGCTGTTAAATTGCGTCGTACATTGTTTTTCTCACGCATAAAAATGTTTTGCAACACTTGTAACATTGTACACCTTTTGAGTATTATGAAATTGTAAAATACGTGGTTGTAGCAAGTGTATGATTTGATATTCTAATTGCAAACATAAAAACTGGCATCACTTCCAATCAGTGAGCGCGGCGCATCCGAATCATAAATAATGTTGGCTCAGTGAATTCGCGTTCCGGTGCTGTTTTCGAGCACAAATTGATCAATATGAGTGATTTATTGCTCCCAGGAGCATCGTGCGTGAATAATCAATGTGTTTCAAGTATCACATTAGATTTTTGAATTGCTACGGTGAGTAGAAATACGATTAAAAGTGAGTTTTAGAACGGGCACCGAAAAACCAGCAAACAATATCTCGGTGCGTGAAGAAGAAGTGATTCGGAAGTGCGTGGTATTTTACAAAACAAATCACAGCAATAACTACGTATTTGCATTCAAAAACTGGTGATTTGTGAAAAACGTATTATGAAATGCTTTCAGTTAAGAAACCACCGCTCTACAATAAGGTTAGTAACTTCAAATAATCATTTTCTGTGATCGCTCTCCAAAACACTGAGAGAAGTGTGGGAGGAGGGAGCGGAAAGCGAAGGGGGAAGTAAGGTGCCATATTAGAGGCCATTTTTGTACTCATGGGGATATGTCCTTAAGTTCCGGACAGATAAAAAAGATCAAATTATCAAACACTACTAACAAATTGCGACACTTTTTCATTTCACTTCGCGAACGACGCGCGACAGCGTCAAGGTCGAAGGATCATACACTAGGGGTTCCTGGGGTAATACGCACCACTTGAGAAAAATGTGCCATAATGAACACTAAACAACATGTATGTAGAGTTTTAATATACGAATCTAGTTGGTTTGGGTTCACCCTTTATGGTGTTGAGCGAATTTTCATCATTATTACATTAGATTGTTAAAAATATAAACTTTTTTCAAACATTCCTTTGGCGAGAATCTTCATGCGGGCACGAAGCACCGCTTTTTGGGGCAGAATGCACCACAATATTGAGGCAAGATGCACCATCGTGATTTAAACGTAATTTTATTTATCGTAACAACACGAGTTTTCGATGATTTTCGTCTATAAGATGATACAATTGTTGAACCCAATTTTATGATTTTAGTTTATTTTTGAATGGATCGTTCTGCCCCGACCAATGGAATGCATGTTGCCCCAGCCGGGAACTTAGCAGAAAATGTTATGGAAAATAGAAATCATTGTGTTATTTCGCCAAATCATGTTATCAACAACTTACCCAGTCTCTAATCATCTATTTTATGATGAAAGGTTGTAAAAATTCTCAATTCATCGCTTTCAAAACAACAAGTTTTTCAAAATGTATCAAATTCTCAGGGTGTCAACAATTTGAAACGTTTCATCAATCCACAAAGTGTTTCCAACTCAAAACTTGTTTATTTCAGTGAAATTGACAAGGTGCGTTTCGCCCTGGCAGTGCATATTACCCCAAGAGCCCTTCCTCGTTTCGTACCTCTGTTAAAGTTATAGATTTCATTGGAGTTCTTGAATAGCTCTTACCAGTAGGAGTAGTAGACTCATAAGAATCTAAGAGTTGGATTAATAAGAATCTTTATTCCTCCATATTTTATTCAATAATCTTCGAGAGCTAACCTAATATGTTCGTAACTCTGAAGGTTTATGTGGATATGGGTACCGATCGGGCTTAAAAACCTCATTACCCAAAGAAGTTACTGGATACACGTTGCACAAACCTAAAAGCATCCACCTCTGCATTATCACGTGCCGATGCAGCAGCTATTAATACCTCCCAACTGCCAACCATTAATGCATGGCCCTTTTTTACTCGCTTTCACCCGCAGGTAATCCCATCTACGTGAAGAGCTACGTGCCCTACCATCAAACTCAGCAGGGCCACCAGCAAGACTCGAGTGGCAACTGGAAACCGTGCTACTGCAGCCCCAACTATCCACAACCGTGGGACCGCGCCCCGTCAAATCCGGTTCTTCCGACGCCAACACACCGGCGAAAGGTCGACGATAAAGTTGACATCCCCTACAAGCAGCACCGGGATTAGATTTAGGTCACATCCGAAACAAAATCATTTTTGTACATAACATTGCAATAAATGTATTCTGACGGATTTGTGATCAATCATCTTTCAATAAGTTTTCTATCATCGTCCCACAATGAGTCCAGTAAATGTCTCGGTTCACGAAAGGGTGCCCTATTCAAATGACTCAAATTGCCATATTCTACGGCGTATATTTCAGGGGCGTAGCTATTAGTGGCTTTTATCACTTGCTTCACTCAATAAAGACTTACGATTACTTTTTTATAACCGAGACTCAGATTAACGATCTTCGAAAGTTATAAAAATTGACGCTATATTCCGTAAAGTTGTTGTGAAACTTGAAACTGCCATATTTCCGTTATTAGATTGCAACACTGTTCCATTGAATTGCAATATGTCGTAAATTGGCCAACAACAAGATAATAAACTGGAATGTTCAATAATAATGAAGTTGACAACGATTACTAATCAAAGTCAAAGTAAATACGGTAGATGGCAACACTATTCGTAAAAGTGTGAGTTAAGTGCAATTCGATCTGAAACCGCTGCAAGACATCGAATGTCAAGTAACATGAAATGCCATGCAGATTTAATGTCCTCCTGGCAGCACTGCTCGAAAATTGTTCAATATATCAAATCAGTGGTGAGACAGATAATATAAATGTTCAGCATAATATGAGACATCTCATAAATTCGATGAACATTGTAGTTTGAAACACTGTACAGAAAAAATGTATTGTCTACATCTAAGTACATCTTCTGATCTGAAGGGCAACATCGTTCAATTAGATTCCGATTTTTACAAGATTACAAATAACCATGATAATCACTATGATGGGTATCTAGTTCAGTGCTACGAAAATTTACACTGGGTTTTTGTTATATCCGGCGACCTGGAAAGGTCGAAAACCATAAGGCGAAATACTAGAACGTGTAAATCCCTGAAGGCAGAAAACTCACAAAACAGAAAATGCCGTTAGGAGGGGCTACTTTTGATTCCGGTGGCTATTTTCGACTCTCGCGTTTTAGATTTATTTGCACCATAAATATTAATCTCAATTATTTTGTGACTTCAGCACTTTTATTAACTAATATATGCTCTACAACCAGATATGCAAATTTGTTGGAACAGTATCAACAATGACAGGATAAACAAAAATATATTGCAAAAATTCATAAGGTACCAAACATGTGCTATGGAAATATTTTTTGAATTTTTCACAAATCACAGAAAGTTTTTGGGAGCATCACAAAACTGTCAAATCTTCAAGTTTTACAAAAGATAGTTTTTTGTTTAAAAATGTTAATATATAAATATAATTGTCCAATGGTTTTAACTTTCCGTCTTTTATTTTATTTTACAGTACTGGTTTGTTCACCCACTCAAATTATTTAAACAGTATGAAACAGTCGATGAAAATAGATATCTTCCGACATTGGTTCATCATTATATCTGCCCGCAAATTCGTAAAAATGGTCTTGGCGGTTACTGGATTCAATAAGACGGCGTTCCATGTCTCACTGCAAATCAAATTATTCAGTTGCTGCAACAAATATTATATGGATATCTGATGTCAAAAAAAAGGGACTTGATTCAATTTTGGGAATCCTTATTTGAGTGCTTCTTATTGGATGTTATGGAGCTTTTTTTGAAAACAAAGGGTATGCCAGAAAATCTAGAACCATTGACGAGTTCAAGACAGACCATTTGTCATAGATTCCATTTGAAAAACACCCAAAAAGTTCGAAAAAGTGCAGCAAAAGGAGTTCATTTTGCTACAACCAATAAATGCGGCAACTTGATTGTTTTAATGAAACAGTCCAAATAAATTTCAAAGGTTTAAATTACATAAAATACCTCAAATGTATAATTTGATTGTTTTTTTACAAGGTTATTAAACTTTCACATACCGACGTAAAAGATGGTGCACCCTGTAAAATTTATGGATAGCTTGTTTCGTTGGAAAGTACATAGGAACACTTCAAGCCATTTCGTGACACACAAATACCATTCCATTATTATCTAAATAGATTGTATTGTTTTCTAAAAGTGTCCAAAGTAGTGCCTTTTTTGTCTTGATGGACATATTTTTCGCTATTGCTACATTTTGTCATTGATTTATTGATGGATTTGGGGCTTACATGTACAACTTAGATGTATGTAAGAATTTTCAAAAATTTAACCGCAGTTCTTAGAGTTACAAAACATCGGTATCAGGAGATAAAAAGACCAAATGGCAGAAAGTGCCATTAGATATGGATAAAGCAAATATATAGTTGTTTTTGATTAATTCAGTAGACTGAACTGCCTATTAGTGCCTAAGATTTTCTTATCATAAAAATCCTTTTCAGGCCATATTTCAAACAAAGTCTAGAAAATTTTTAAAAAAATATGGGAAATGTCGTTTTTTGAAGTTAGTCTAAAAATGCCTTTTTCATTTAAGTTCTTAACTGGAAATGCTCTATATCAGATAGCAGGCTCGCCCAACGTATGGCCCGTGGGTCACATCCACGGCTTTGTTTTGTGTAGCCTGCGACGAACTTGATCCTTGTTATATCTGGCCCTTTTGTTACTCTACCAACTTGCTTTTTTTTCGATGAAAAAGTGCAAACAATCTTTCCAAGAGCTTGTTTCTTTATTAAAAATTCAAAATTAAATTTATGTCAAGTTCCAACAACTATTGCCGACACAATGAATAATAATGTATATTATCTCAACAAATATAGGGCAGACACAGAGGCAAATGAATAGCATACTAATACAGTTTAAGATATTTTATCTACAATAATTTCACGAAAAATTGGGCAGGATTTTCACATAATATTGTAGAAGGTTTCCACAGAATTCTAAGTAGGATTCTTGCAAAATGTTGGACGAGATTGTTACAGAATCCGTTATAGGAAGTCACGAAATTCTAGCCTTCACTGAATCTGGGGCAAAAGGAATTTCTCACAGAATTCTGAGCAAGACAGGCTTTCCAGGATCTAAGAATTTAAAAATGAGTCTTGGTGGAGTTCTGACGGAATCTTGAGGACAATTTCCACAGAATTCTGTGCAGAATTCTCGCAAAAACGGGACATCAGTCTAAGAAAACCCTGGTTTTTCAAATAATACTAGATGAATTTCTGACAAAATCCTACGGCGATTTGAGACAAAATTCGAGGAATGATTTTTATGAAGTCCTGGACAACAAACTCACTACAGCGTAAAGATTTTAAAATAATTTTTACATACGTGCAACGTTATCAGAGAAGCAAATACAGTATGGCCCATAAAAAATACGAAAATAGTTTGAATGTGAATTCAGCATCCACAAGCATTATTTTCGTTGTTTTTGTGAGTAAATGTAATTCCGATTGCTGTAGTAAGGAGTGTATCGAAAAGTAGTCGCAAACATTCAAAACGGTATGTCTCAGAGCACAGTTTATCTTGTTGAAACCTTTTTTCACGCAAATGTTCATCATGTCATCAAGTATTGAAGCAATTAAAAAAATATTGAAAAATATGCAGTCTTAATATAAATACAACAAGGTTTATAGCATAGAAAAGAAAATCTTGCACAAAATTACATTTTTTAAGTGTTTTCTGAAGATTCGATGATTTGTATTGAACAAAATTTATATCAAACAAAATAGGATGAAAAGCTTATTCTATCGGAAAATATGTTTACTTCATACAGCACATAAAAGAGATTTCAAAAAAATAAATTATTGCTCTATGAAAGCTCGATTATTGGAATCAGGTCGGTTTTAAAAAGTCACTTTTGTATAATCAACTTTTGAAACTCTGTTATATACAGCGGTAATAATATAGAGTACTACTTTTTGCTGACGTTACTTCATAAATATGCAAAGAAACTTTTCCAATCAAAAAAATGTTTTTCATTCGTTCCAATCGTACGATATTACCATTAACGTATAGAAAGAAAAAATCAAAAAACGAAGTCCTTAAAAATCGACTTTTTTCGATTTTTGTATTTGCTCTCAAATGCTTGTTAAGGTATTTTTTAATATATTTTTTACACTATGCCATGAGACATGTGGCACTGAATAAGCATAAACAAAAACATTTTTTTATTAGAATTTAACACATTTTTTAACACATCAATTTTTTCAGAGGAGTGCAAGATTTGCATCGTCATCTGTTAGTAATTTGAAAAATTATCACACAAAATGCCACTTAATTGAAACAATATCACCGCATCATCATTTTTAAATACATTGTAAAATATTTCTGATCAAAAAGTTGTTTGTAGATTCAACCCAATATATTTTTTTTGTTTTGAATGTTTGCGACTACTTTTCGATACACTCCTTATATTCTGACATAGCTTATATCAATACTAGTTCATAGGATTTGAGCAAAACGGAGCCGTTTATCACACCTATATAAAGGCTCTCCGAAATAAGTCGTTTTTTCGAAAATATGTTTAAATCTCCAATGATCCAGGTATGAACCCGTTCTATGATTTGATATGAGCGAATGCTGGAAATTAGGTTTATGACGAACCTCACCCCATCGTTAATGTTTTAGAAGCTTTCATCACAACTCGATGACTGCATGATAAAATTTCAAGGTATGCTTCCAATTCCTCTCTTGTGAGGTGAAAGTAACAGATAAAAATCATGTCCAAAGTGACAAACCGAGACTAAATAGATTAAACAATACAAATAATACATTAAATTTATGTTTCGTTCACATTTTCCTCATAAAAACTACCATGAAACATAATATCACGATTATCGCATTTTTTTATGGGCTATACTGTACCTATTTTGAATCTCTTCAAAAGAAATGTTTATCGATTTCATTTAATTTACAACGAGAAAATTGAGTTTTTTTTTGCTACAGAAATTTGGCCCACTACACAACATTGTATCTGAAATTTGAACATGATTCAAAAAGGTTGAACAGGCCTGCTTTACAGCCAGTCATGGAAAATGGTATACATCTCATTTAAACCGGAACAAAACCAAAACAAAAACCTCGCGAGTATCGATTCACTCGCATCTGTCAGGTTGAGAGTAAACGAAGCTTTCGGGGCTGTCCAGAGTCAATAACGCTTTGGAAAAATGCTATTTCATCAGAGATGTCCGGTTATCTAAGGTTTTTGAGAACAAACTTCTAGTTTACTGTCGATTTGATGGGTATACAATTGATTTGTCTGCCAAAACTGTAATAAACTGCACCTAGTTCGGTTACTCGCGAGTAAATGTTCACGAGCTTTTGGTCATTTCTCTTGGTATGTTCTCCCATGCAGGCGGTTGCGAGCTTACTCACACTAAGCCTGTTCGCGAGTCTGTAATGTTTGTTTTGCGGTGGTTTATTCTCATGAGGTGCCTCGTGATGAGAATATTTCCTCCACTTTGAAGTTCTTTATTGCATTTATCTTCATCTGAACAGTGTTGCCAGCTACATATAGAATTTGGCCTAGTTATATGTAACATTTTTTCTCTGTTGGGTACTTCTTCCAAAGCGACCAGTTGCTAGATCTATTGTGGCAAGCCTCGTTATTTGATACTTCATATGGCACTCAACGTTTTTTTCAATCTCAGATGAGACTATATGTAAATATGGTAGTCCTTTAAAAGGTTTAGGGTATATCACGTTATTTGTTTTTGAACAGTATTTTCAGCTCTAAGAATGTATCGTACTTTATATATTTATTTATTTATTTATTTCGTCAATCAATAGTAGACTACACATTTGCTTAATTCTATGTTGTATTATATCTTAAGGAATTAAAATATTGTCTTAGCTTTGTTCGCGACATGGTCAGATCAATTTCTGTGCAATGCTGATTATAAAGAGACATCATTCGATTCATTGGGCCGAATTTTGCATAGTTAGTTCGATGATTATTTGATGAAAACAAATTCCGATTTCTTAACTGTCTAGCGGGCGTGTAGAAATTCAAACATGATAAAAGATTGGTGGAATCAATACGCTGCGATACAATATCATTGATAAATGAAATCATGGCTATTTCGCGACGCTCATTTAAGGTTTGAATACCGATAAGCATGCATCGAGCCTCGTATAATTGCAGTGGAAACGTTGTCCAGCCTAATTTGCGTAAGGCATATAAAAGAAATTGCTTCTGTACTGATTCGATTCTATCACCATGTATTTTTATATGCGGAGACCACACAATACTACAATATTCTAGAACTGATCTTACATAAGCAATGTTATTTTATTTAGTTGGTGTTACATCAATCAATTTGATAAAACCTCGTTAACGATGTTACGCCAATTTACTCGGTCCATGGCTGTATCTCTCCAACCTCGATTTTGGCCCACGTTCTCCAGATCTTGTTGCACCTGATCAAGCCACCTCGCTCGCTGTGCTCCCCGCCTTCTTGTGCCAACCGGATTCGACGCGAACACCATCTTTGCAGGATTGTTGTCCGGTAGTCTAGCAACATGCCCTGCCCAGCGCACCCTTCCGGCTTTCGCAACCTTCTGGATACTTGGTTCGCCGTAGAGCCTAGCGAGCTCGTGGTTCATCCTCCGCCGCCACACACCGTTCTCCTGCACTCCGCCAAAGATCGTCCTAAGCACCCTTCGTTCGAACACTCCAAGTGCTTGTAGGTCCTCTTCCAGCATGGTCCATGCTTCATGTCCATAGAGGACTACCGGTCTTATAAGCGTTTTGTACATGGTACATTTGGTGCGGGGGTGAATCTTTCTCGACCGCAGCTTCTTCTGGAGCCCATAGTAGGCGCGACTTCCACTGATGATGCGTCTCCGTATTTCACGACTAACGTTGTTATCAGCCGTTAACAAGGATCCGAGGTAGACGAACTCATCAACCACCTCAAAAGTATCCCCGTCTATCGTAACACTGCTTCCCAGGCGGGCTCTGTCGCGCTCGGTTCCGCCCATCAGCATGTACTTTGTTTTTGACGCATTCACCACCAGGCCGACTTTTGTTGCTTCACGTTTCAGGCGGGTGTACAGGTCTGCCACCGTTCCAAATCTTCTGCCGACAATATCCATATCATCCGCAAAGCAAACAAATTGGCTGGATCTTGTGAAAATCGTACCTCGGTTATTGAACCCAGCTCTCCGCATGACACCTTCTAGCGCGATGTTGAACAGCAGGCACGAAAGTCCATCACCCTGTCGAAGTCCCTGGCGGGATTCGAACGAACTGGAATGTTCGCCCGAAATCTTCACGCTATTATGCACACCGTCCATCGTTGCTCTTATTAGTCTTGTGAGCTTCCCGGGAAAGCTGTACTCGTCCATGATTTTCCATAGCTCTTCGCGGTCGATGCTATCATAAGCCGCTTTGAAATCGATGAACAGGTGATGCGTTGGGACTTGGTATTCACGGCATTTCTGGAGGATTTGCCGTACAGTGAAGATTTGGTCCGTTGGGATAGCACTTTGTAGGCGGCATTCAGGATAGTGATCGCACGATAGTTTTCACATTCCAGTTTGTCGCCCTTCTTGTAGATGGGGCATATGACCCCTTGCTTCCACTCCTCCGGCAGCTGTTCGGTTTCCCAGATTCTGACAATCAGCCGGTGCAGACAGGCGGCCAACCTCTCCGGGCCTATTTTGATGAGTTCAGCTCCAATACCATCTTTACCAGCGGCCTTATTATTCTTGAGCTGGCTGATGGCATCCTTAACTTCCCTCAAAGTGGGGGCAGGTTGGTTTCCTTCATCCGCCGTGCTGACGTAGTCACTTCCTCCGCTGTCGTGACCCTCGTCGCCTGTGTTCTCCGTGCCATTCAGGTGTTCATCGTAGTGCTGCTTCCACCTTTCAATCACCTCACGTCCGTCCGTCAAGATGCTTCCGTCCTTATCCCTACACATTTCGGCTCGCGGCACGAAGCCTTTTCGGGATGCGTTTAGCTTCTCGTAGAACTTTCGCGTTTCTTGAGAACGATGCAGCTGTTCCATTTCTTCACATTCCACTTCTTCCAGGCGGCGCTTTTTGTCCCGGAATAGGCGGGTTTGCTGCTTCCGTTTTCTTTTATATCGCTCCACGTTTTGTCGCGTTCCTTGCTGCAGCATTGCAGCCCGCGCTGCATCCTTCTCCTCCAAAACCTCCAAAACATAAACAACGTACAAGGTTTTAATCGTATATGGATCCCGAAAATTGTAGCTAAAACGCTTAATAAAGCTCAACATATTGATTGCTTTATGGATAATCGTATTATAATGATCAGTAAAGGTAAGTTTAGAATCTAATATGACACTCTAATCTTATCGCACTTTTGAACAATTTGATTTCCTAAAGAGACAGTAATCTGTGGTGTATTCCGTTTTCTGCTATATGTGATTAAATTACATTTTTTGACGTTTAATTGAAGTAAGCTTTTGCTACACCATTTATCAAATATACTTATTTCATTCAGATAAATGTCGCTATCTTTGTTGCTATTGATTTCCATATAAAGTTTCATATCGTCGGCATAAATCAGAATTTTAAGATGTTTAAGCACATATGAAATATCGTTAACAAATAATATAAATAACAATGGACCTAAATGCGAACCTTGGGGAACTCCTGATGTAACGTGAACAGGTTTAGACATTTTTCCCTCAAATCTAACTATTTGTTGGCGATCTGTTAAAAAAGATTCAATCCAGTTGAGGAGTCTCATCGCAATTCCCATTTTATTGAGCTTGAAAATCAACATAGGAATGTCTAGTCTGTCAAATGCCTTACTAAAATCGGTGTAAAGTGCTTCGACGTGGTTACCTTTATCCATTGCATTCAAAGTGTAATTTACAAATTCCAAAAGGTTTGTTGTAGTAGAACGACCTTTATAGAAACCGTGTTGTGTATTCGTTATTCTATGTTTGATTTGGCTGAACACATTTTTATTTATAATTGATTCAAATAGTTTTGGAATGGATGAAATAATAGCAATTCCACGATAATTTCAAACATCAGATTTTCTACCAGACTTGTAAATGGGTATGAGATACGATCTTTTCCATTCTTTTGGAAATCTGCTCATTTCAAGTGACTTGTTGAATAGCCAAAATAATGGTGCTGTAAATTCATTAGCTAAGTTTTTCAGTAAAATAGATGGGATTCCATCTGGCCCTGATCCTTTGGTGGAATCTAAATTCTTCAGTCCTGTTAAGATGTCCTGTAAAAGTATTTGACTTACACCGATATCGCTTGTAAAATCAGGAAAACTAGAAAAATATTCAAAGTCACGATCTTTATCCGAAAAGTTAGTAAAAGTCTCTTGGAAAAAAGTAGCAAAAAGATTGCACATACCATCCGGATTATCAGCTGCTCTATCATCCAATGTCATTTTAGATGGAAAATTGTTAGACTGCATCTTCGATTTAGCATAATTGAAGAAATTCCTAGGGCAAGATTTTAAATCATTTTCTATTTTTGTGTTGTACTCTTCAAGCGCAGCGGATATTGCTTGATTAAGTTGGTTGACAATATACAAATAATTTTCTAAACTTTCTCGAGATTTTTGTTGCCTGTAAATTTTATGAGCCTTTTGCTTACGATTTTTTAAATTAGTTATTTGCTTATTAATCCAAACAGGGTTTTTCGACCCATTTCTACGACGTCTTCGCAATAAAGGAACTTCCATTTGAATAATTTCCGAAAAAATTGAATAAAAATCCGTCACTGCGATTTCTAAATCTCCCTGGTTTTTCAAAACGGATTGCCAATCTATTCTATTCATTTTTTGTTTAATTCCGTCATAATTAGCGTTTTTATAATCAAAGAAATACTCAAAGTCACAGTTGTCAGAATTGTGATTATTGTGAACAAAAATTGAGTACTCAATAGCTGTGTGAAATGCTTCATTTTTCCATGTTGGAGAAACAGATTCATTCACACAGAAATCATCCATAATGTTTGAGAATAAGAAGTCCAAATAACAGTTTTGCCGGTTTTTCACATGATTTATTTGATTTAAACCTAAAAATGCAGCTTTTTCAAAAATAAATTGTAATGATTCATTTTCACCGACAACCGGAAGCAGAATGCTTTCGTTTTCGGAATCACGAATAAAATCAGCATTACGCTGATTGAAGTCGCCATAGATATGCACTTTGAATTCTGGAGATAACTGGGATACAATTTCATCAGCAGTTTGAAAGAAAATTTCATATGATGATTTGCAAGCTTGGTTTGGCGGAAAATACACAGAAGCAAATATATGTGTTTCTCCGGCGATGTGTGCTTTCACCCACACATGTTCAAATTCTTTATGTTTTGATGAAATAATTAATTCTGAATTGAATTTAGTAGATATTGCGATGAGAACTCCACCACCAGACATTCTTTGGATAAGGACCAAATCTCGGTCATCTCTGAATACATTAAAACTATTACCAAAAACTTCTTCACTTTCAATTTTTTCATTCCAACTAGTTTCAGTGCCCATAACAACTGAGAAGGATGAAGTTAAAATTCTTTTATAAATTTCGTTCATTTTAGATGCACTCTTCATGCGATTAAAATTTTGGCAATATACTAAAATTTCGGTAGCATTTGCTTCTGAAGAAGTTGATGGTAACACATCCCTTTGCATAACATGATTTGAAAGTTCAGATCTATTATTAGATACAGGAGTTTCTTAAGGTGAAACAGTTTGGAGTCAATTCCTAAGATTGCACTAAAACTTCAAAGGCACAAATCTCGCGAAGAAAGCATCCAACAACAGTGAACTTTTTATTTGGGCTTTGTGCACTAGCAGAAAGCTTAAAATAAGAAGATCAGATATGTTTGGCAACTATTACTCCAGTTTAGTGCCTTTGAAATCGTGAGTAGGGGCACAAGTCGGCCATTGTGACAGCCATCTTTGTATTCCAAGATGTTTCACCTTAAGGCAGGACCAAACAACCAGTTCGAACTAGATGTTGAGCACGAAGGGAATGCATCATCGACAGGATACGGATTCAAAATTTCGCCTCTCTGAAATTTGATCCCACGTTGCTTAACTGGAGGCTTGGAAAAAGTCAGCTTTGCTGCTGCGAGAAAATCCTTATCCGAGGGAAGACCATTAGAAACCGCTCCATTGCTTCTGCGCTTCATGTTGCTATCGTTGTAGTTGAACCATTTTTGTGAAGTATTATTTTTCATATTTTCGCGTTCATTTATAAACAATGCATAACGATTGGAACCCACTCATGTTTTGGTGAAAACTTGCTATTTACTCTTTTGTTATAAATAAATCATATTTGGATTATTCGTTCTAATTAATCAGTATTGCCATTGTGAAACATATTTATGCTTCAATTTTCTGAATGCATTCTTTCGCTTTCCTGCATAACTCGAAAAGCATTAACTTCACTTTCGCTGAAGAATCGTTTTGAACAGCTCGCAAAAAAAAACTGGAAATATTGAGTTTATCGATTTTACTTCAACAGTGTTACCAGCCATCAAACAATTTTTCATATTACATAAATAGCTAAATGGAACTAGAAATTTTTCCTTACTCTGCTGAACACCATACTTTTGCTATCTTGCAGTAGATTTGGGATTTAGAATTTTTCCTAATTCTCTTTGAGCAGTGTTGCCAGCTACATGAACATTTGGGCATCGACTGACTATACGGTATGCAACATCAGACTTTGGCGATCATTAGATAGATCTTTAAATTTGATAGTATTGTTAAATAACCCAAATAAGGTACCGTGGGGCAAGTGGATACAGAAAAATCAATAGTCAAATTCATTACTATGTACAGCTAACGTGAATAATGTAATTAAAACTTTTTTCTGTGGATAACAAACGAGGGGCTATTATATTTCAAATCATCGATTATTTGGATTTTTCTGATTGTTATGTATTGAGTATGAGGGACTTGAAAATTTGCGCCAAATAATCCATTTGCACCACCATGGTGGGGTAAGTGGATCACCAATAGAAAAAAATCTGTTCAAAAACAAATGTTATGTAATTATGTATAGTAAGAATGATATTACTCTCGTTCTTATTATTAGTGCCAATAATGATACATTTTAATACTTTAAAATTGAAAAGTATCTTTATTATTCAAAATATATTGAAAAATATGAATACATTAGTTTACACTAATTCGCACAACGAAAAAACATTGTAACTAGAATCATTTGAAGAAAATTCGTCCATTTATACACATAAGTTATACAGAAGTATTTTAGGATTATTCCTAACGATGTTTTTGAAAATCACTCGTAGTTTGAAAATATTAGTTACATTTATTTTTGAATAACAAACTGAAATCTTTTTATTTTATTTATGAATATGTTTGTATCATCTGTCTAGAATAATTTATATGGTCAAATAAGGCACGATAATATGCTTTCAATTGAAGAGTTAGAATATTATGCTCTTTTGCAACTCACCTTAGATAAACCACGAAAAATTTCGTGTGAGTTTTGAAATAATTATTTATTTATATATTTTTTTATACCAGAGAGGTTAAAAAAACTTTAAGGTAGATTAATTCAAATTCTTTTTGGCTAATTTGACAAATTTAAGCTGGGAATGAAAAACAAATAAAGGAAAACAACATTTGCAAATATTAAAACTTATTAAAATTCCCGTACGCAGTCTGCCAATAAATGATAATAATACTTGATCCACTTACCCCACACCATTAAAAAGTAGGGGTAAGTGTACCAAGTGCAATATAGGGAAAGAGTACCAGTTATGGCCATAGTGGTTCCCTATTTGGCCATATGTGAAATTTCGATGACTTTCACATTTTTAATCTTTTTGAATGTTTTAACATCAAGATATATCCTATATCTTACTGCTAAAACACACAAAACTTTTCAAAATGTGGAGACATTTAAGTTATCACGTATGGCGAAATAGGGAACCACTATGGCCATAACTGGTACAAATACCCTATCTGTATTTATTTACAAAAATCACATATTTTTAATTGTGATTCATTCAATTAGAACTGAAATGCTCACCTTGTGTCGAAAAAACTAATAGAATTCGATTTTAGACAGAGATACAATGGATTTTTGATTGATGGAAAACAATTTTGAAATTAATTAATTTTTGCAGCTAACAAGTTTGCTTGTGTTAGTGTACGTGTAGTACCAGTTTTGCAATAGTATGAGTGTGGACGTAAGAATATATCCTAAAACAAAGCAATGGTGCGAAAAAATTCAACATATTCAAGTATTTATGCTTAATATTGACGAATGATCCACTTACCCCACTGATACACTTCCCCCACTGTACCTTAATTCATTACGCAAGAGCACCGAAAAAAACAACAAAACCTAAAATAATTATTTACTAATGGATAATCCAGTGCAACAGTTTGGGATCACCCCCTCAAAAATATACAATAGTGTTTTGAAACTCTATGGCGCATTCAAAAGGCAATGAGTTTTCCTTACTACCTACGAAGTAAACAAAACCATGAGTTTTGTTTACAAAATTTTATTTAAAGTTGTGTCGTTTTTCGAAGACCACACTTAAAACATGTTTAATTTTCTCAACATTAGATACACCAATATTTTTTACCCGTTTGTAGATTGGCAATCTTATAATCTTTGCGAAGCACTTGCAAAAGATCGGCTGCAAAATCTGATAACTATTTATTTTTAAGAAAATAGTCATTTAAGTCAGCGTGCAAAAGTTTGGGTTCACTAGAACTTTCTTGAAACGCGAAAACTCTCTGAAACCTCTTAGCAATCATGACCGTACTATTATTTACGTGTAAATAAGCTATAAACTTTAAAAATCGGTTGAAAAACGGCGGAATTATTGATTAAAATAATTTGCGAGAACCCAAATGTTTGCAAGATGACTTGAATGTATGTTTCATTGATGTTGAATATTTTTCATATTTTACCGCCAATATTTTGCAAGTGATCTTCAAAGAATAAAAGATAACAGTTCTAATGACGCATCAATAATTGTCAATTTTGGTCGATCCAATGCTGAAAAAATTAGCTATGTTTTTTTTCAGTCATGTTTTTTTTTTTTGCACAATGTCACAACTTTGAGTAAAAATGTAGCACACAATATTCAAAAAATGTTTTTGTTATAATGTTATAATACTTTTATGAAAGTTTATTTCATTGTCTTTTGAATACGCTATATAGCTTCAAATAGATTTGGAATCACAGAGTTATGGACTTTTGTATGTTTTTGAGGGGGTAAACCCTAACTTTTGCACGGGAGTGTATGTTTTTTTTTGCATGGCTCAAACCAGTAAGCTCTGTTTAATGGAATAAAATCAGAAAAGTCATGTTCAATATTATTTATTTACAGCTTATTTTTAGACTTTCACACTATGTAACCAGCCCACTGAAGTCTGCCGCATGATTTCGTTTAATAATATTTGCTCTTTTTGCTTGTGTATCGCTGCTTGTGAAACGATTCTTGATGTTCCCGTTTTTCATCGTTTATTGTCCTCAGTTCTTTACGTTAAAATGATCGTTTTTTGTATTCTCAGCTACAATATAATTTCAACTGCATCATTGTCGCATGTCATAAGTGTTTCAAGATTAGCAAATAGATTCTTTAAAAAATACCCAATAAGTACTACCCAAGTTTCAATATCGCTAGGACACCCATTTTCTACACCTGCTATAATGTACTTTGTTAGTGTAGAATTCATCGTTATCTGCTTATTGATTTCTAGGTCGTGTTTGACTCAGGGCCGAACATCTGCGGCAGGTAATATCTTAACATGAACTGGGAAGGCTGATCAAGCTGATAAATATAATCAAGTGCAAGAATTGCAGCCGAAGTGTTAACTTCGTCTGTGAAATTACATGGATTAGAAAATATATGTGTTTCTAAATTTACTGTTTAACATTGCAGATTCTATTGCATATGCTCTTCGGCTTTGTAGGTAAATCATGGAATCGATCGCAACAAAGTGGAGCAGGTTTTCACTATCTTGAAGAAAAACAAACTAGGACAAACTAGGTCAAGCTCGCAATGCTATTTTTAAAAATACACCGACACGTTAATGATTCCAGTGGACGATTATGTCCTTAGAAGGAAGCACCACACTAGACAACGGACTAGCATGGAATGCTCAGTGGCACAGCCGAAAAACCTTCCTGACGAAAAGTTTTCCGGACTGAAGCGGGAATCGAACCCAAACTCCTTGATTCGAAGCGGCTAAATGATCGGTAACACTAATCACACGGCCACGAAGCCCACTAATTTACTATTACTACTTACTACTATACACTATTTACTTTATTTAAACGTATACGGTTGCATTTAGAGACAGAAGCAGGTTCAGTTGTGTTGATGCTGAGGCAGTGCTTGATGGGGATGTGACAATGGTGTTTCTCGTGTAGTAAAACACGTGTTCTTATTGCGATATTACCTTTCACGGAATACGGAACGCTTAGGAATCAGGAACTAACAAATAGAAACGACATTCAACACTGTTGCTTAATAAAGGCTTATCTGACTTCATCGATCCTCTCTTTCTTTAATTACTTCACCAAAATAAACATATCACGTTTCTGTAACCTAACACTGGAAAGTGTTTCGTAAAATTAAATATGGAGAGAAAATAATGAAATATTAATGTTTATTTGCTCTGTCTAAGACAATGATCTTTGGCTCTCTAAATACATTTATTTATGGACAGGAGTGGATACTTGCTTCGCTTATTACTCGAATAAACTACGGCATACTCCTGTTAGCTGGTCATTTAAGGTGGTAAGCTCCATCGAAGTTAATACGCCCATCGCGTATTAACTTCGATGGAGCTTACCACCATTAGTGTGAATACCGGAAGAAAAAGATACACAATCATGTGGAGGTTAGCGGTCCCGTGAAATACATCCGTGTATATTAATTCCGATATTGATGTGAGCGTACCAGAGCACCCAAACCATCCCTGATTTGAAACAAACGGTTAATACGTTAATAATTCACTATAAGAGTAATCACAGGCACTATTTTCTTTAAATTATTGTGCTGCAATTTCTCATATTTCCTCCTTCATTTTTCAAAATAACTACACTTACAGTTTTTTGATGTCTTAACCGTTCAATCGGTCTTACATTGAAAACAACATCAAATTAAACTTACACCGATAAACTCTGCAAAAACATACTTAGGCAACTCTGGTAAATTAATTAATTAATTATTAATTAATTAATTGATTAATTGTGGCTTCGTGGCCGAGTGGTTAGTGTCGCCAGGCAGTAATCGCTTCGTGTCATGGGGTGTGGGTTGATTCCCGCTTCAGCCGTCGAAACTTTTCGTCAGGAATGTTTCTCGGCTGTGCCATTGGAGCATGCTTGTCCGTTGTCTAGTGTTAAGTTACAGTCTGTGCAGCTTAATGGCTGAAGACGGTGTCCGTGTCTTTTTAAATTATGTAGATAGTAAATATTTCTTATTATAACAACGGTATTACTTATATATTAGTTTAGAACAGCTTTGCCAACTGTTTAAGCTTTTTAAGTACTCTTGTGTAATTTTAATATGAATTGTATTGAAATCTTTATTCAAAACTTCATTTCTAGATTCCTTCTAGGGGTTTTTAACCCTTTAATACCCAAATTTTTATTTTCGATCTAAATATCATTTTTCGTTATTAAAAATAGTTCTAAACACGTTTTGGGCAATGATTTATATTTATTCACAAATTTATGAATTTTGGTTTTTGATTTTTATAATTTTTCTTTTTAAACATCCCTATCCTTTTTCATGTTTTCTTGAAGCCACTTCTGGTTACTAATTTTTAGCTACAATAACAACTTAAGATTTAACAGTATTTTTGAAATTATATTTTTCAATTTTTTCTCTGGGATATATTCAATTTTCCATGCAACTAACGGAAAAACATGTTTCAAATTATTTTAATACCACCAGGCTCTTCTTCTGTGATAGGTTGGTTGTAGGAAAATATAAAATATACGGTTTTTTACATAACACGTTGATTGAACCCAAGGCAATAGTAGCTTATGAAAAATACAATTTATCAAACATTTTTAAAAATACAGAAAAGTTTTAAAAGTCATAAAAAATATTCCTTATATGCGTGTTATAAGCCAAGGATTAAGCCAAAAATCAAATCGTTTTGATTGCCGAGCTACGAAAAAATACACAAAATGCCAAAATGTACCTCGTCTAAAGGCGGGGTTGGGTATTAAAGGGATAATTTTCCCAAATGTGCAAAATGACCTCAGGAATCGAGTTTTTCATAATAACGGTCTGTCGGGGCACCGTGATTTGAAAAAAAAATCAATTTTGTAGAATTCTCATAGGGTAAGTGTACCAGTTTTGGCCACCCTAAGGAAAAATAGTGTTTATTTATGAATCAAAAGACCTTTGGTTACTGTCAATACATCAAACGAAAGCTTTCAATCCATACTCAGCAGGGAAAATATAAAAACTAATCAGAAACTTTGTTTTTGTATTAAAAATGGTGGTGGCGAATACTGGACCACTTGCACCAGTATTCGCCACGATTTCAATTTCGGTTCCTGAATTCGCCACTTACGTTGATTTCTTATGAAGGGTGGCGAATCAGGAACAGGTGGCGAAAAATAGGTGCAAAGGAGCCAAAATTTTAAGGAAAATGATTTTTTTCTATTATTTTCTGAGAAAATTTTGCGGTTTCCAAGAAAGTTTCCGTATCATCTTAAAGCAATTTAGCGAACACTAAACAACTGGCAACCATATATGTAGTAAAACGGTATAAAATCTAGGGTGGCGAATAACTGGTACATGGCGAATACCGGTACACCTTCCCTACACGCTTCAACTTCGTCGAATTGGATCTGTATTTTGATATTTAGATAGATATGTATAGATAGATATCTATACCCTTAACCCGTATAGGCCTGAGTGAAAGCAAACATACTGAAACTCTCACCGCTCATAGAATTCTTAACGGATTCAAATGATTTGTTGTCAGTTCACTGGCCCACATATCTAGTTTCCATAAGTGGCCAGAGGAACTTTGAAATATTCCTGTGGCCGGAGTTATTGTGGTGGGTTACTGGGTCAAGTCGGGTCAAAAAGGGCTATTTTTTGGTACATGCCAAGCTACCTTTATTTATTTGCAATGACAATAATTTAAATTTGCATAAATCATTAAGATCTGATATTCAACATTATAAATGAAGAGTTTGGCACCGTTTAATCTACCGGATGTGGCCATTCGGACGTAATGCCCGGAAAAACCGGCTATAGATTTGTTGGATACTAAACCGTTTCAATTCTCGAAAAGTAGAAATAAAACATAATTGTAACCTTAAATGCGTTCCCATAAGCTTAAAACAGATGTTCAAATACAAATTGGTTTCTTTATCGTAAGTTTGAGGCGTCCCGGGACCCAAAAATGGTCATTTGTAGGATTTATCTAAAGTAAAACTCATAGTTATCCAATTCAATCGTTTCACAAAAGGTTTACACTGATGCAATTTTCTTAAAATTCCGTCATGTAGTGGCCACATTATACCCGATTCCGTAAATTATCTGTGACTTGAGATTTGCCTACCTCCAGGGGCACAAACGCACTGTACCCTGCTCACCCGACCTGACCCTGTGATCCACCTGAATAACTCCGACCACAGGAATATTTCCGCGTTCCTCTTTCCACTTCTAGAAACTAGATATGTGTGCCAGTATACTGACAATAAATCATTTGAATCCATTAAGAATTCGCTGAGCGGTGAGGGTTTTAGAATTTTTGCTTTCACTCAGGCCTATACGGGTTAACTTTTTCACAACTTTTTTTTACAATTCCCTATTACAATAGCGGACCCAACAAGTTGGAATGTATTGTATTGCTGAAAAATCATCCAACAACGCCACTGAACGAGATTCCTAAGTGGCGTTGAAATAGTTTGTCGTTCGGCGTTCGTCGCTCCATTCGTTCGGCCCTACAATGAGCCATTTCCTAAGCAGCCGAGCGCTCTGCTCTGTCTTTGATAACGATCGGAAGCAGCATGGATGAGAGTGACAACTGTTTACTAAACCGTGATTGGCCTTCGGTAGGGGCGAGTTCGACTGGAAATCAAACAGTGCGATTCAAGCTTCCGTCCGATTGGGAAGAAGTCGCGTAGTTGCTTACCTCAGCGCGTTTGAAGTTTTAAATTCGACGACGTCATACAGGCGATGAAGTTCGTTATCGGTTTGCTGTTTGTGGTGCTGATCGTGTCGTCGGTGATCGATTCAGGTGAAGTTAACTTGGAATCATTCTGAAGAAGAGTGTGGAGCTGAAATGAGGTTCTATGAATATTGCAGCACCGCAAATGGATTTCCGGGAGAATGCTCCAGCGGCTGATCAAATGAGTGTGAGCGATACGGAAATGATCGGATGCAATCATCCCCCAATGGTTGTGGTGGATAAGGATGGACACCGCGTGGACTTTTCGGAGAATCCTCAGCAAAAATTATCTACAGAGGAGGAAGATACATAATTTAGTGTGTTTTACCTAAGCCCAGATTCTCCCAAGTATATTGAAGTTTTTGTTAATGTTATATGTTATGGTAGGTTTGTTTTGCGGCTCGGGTGGTGCATCGATATTAACGAGATCATCCGGAGAAAGAAAGCTGCTTCTGGCGTACTAGAATACAGTAAAAGTATTGCACATCAGGTTGTTGAATAAATATAGTTATAGTTGAAACACTTACAATTTCAACGTTCTGTACATCATCTTCGTCCGAATCCATTTCTGTGTATTTTTGGGGATCACTTTGGAATACGTAAGGCGGTTCCGATGGAGGAATCGAAGTTTCCGTAGTTGTATACAACGGTGGTATCCACAGTATATTTGACACCTTTTCATTGATACCGTTTAGGAACTCACGTTTCCTCTCATACACTCGTTCGCCCAACTGTTGTACTTTGCTACAAAATCACAGATGTGTTTATTTCATTCAGTGCAATTATGTTGGCCATACTTCATAAAATTGGGTCGTGCTTCAGTAGTTTCTTCATTTTGTCTCCCGCCTAAGAGCCAACCGGAAAATGGGACTGTAAAGTAGAGGGTGTTACATCTAAAACATGTTGGAACGGCAATAAATCTCACCAGCGGAAGTTACACTGAAAACACAGGAAATAATTCCTAAAAGCGAAACTACATTCATCGCTATATCAGTAATTTTCAAAGTTTTCTTCAAGCTAATAAATCTTCGTCCAATAAGTAGCACTACTAATCACTGATTATATAACATTCCCCAGAAAACCATTCCCCCGAAAACCAATCCCCAGAATTCCGTTCCCCAGAATGAACCATTCCCCAGAAAATCGTTCCCCAGAATGTAACATTCCCCAGAATTCCATTCCCCAGAATGCACCATTCCCCAGAAAGGTATATGAATATCCATTTTTTTCTTTTATTAATTATTGCTTTGCGTGAGTCACTTATGTGGGGGCCCAGATAGCCGTAGCGGTAAACGCGCAGCTATTCAGCAAGACCAAGATGAGGGTTGTGGGTTCGAATCCCACCGGTCGAGGATCTTTTCGGGTTGAAAATTTTCTCGACTTCCCAGGGTATAGAGTATCTTCGTACCTGCCACACGATATACGCATTCAAAAATGGTCATTGGCATAGTAAGCTCTCAGTTAATAACTGTGGAAGTGCTCATAAGAACACTAAGCTGAGAAGCAGGCTCTGTCCCAGTAGGGACGTAACGCCAGAAAAGAGGAAGAAGAGTCACTTATGTGACAGGCTAAGGTCTGAAGTGACAAAACAAATATGTAGGTAGGAGGGTTAGGGACATAATGAACACACGGGGCGAAATGGACATCCCCTTTACTCTCTGGGAATATGCATATTTCAAAAAAACTTTATAAACTGTACGAAATCTGTATTGTACATAAACGTTTTGACGGTATAAAAGTTTACGCTTTGCTTCATTTGTCCACTGAAATTCTACTATATTTTTTTCTCAGCTTCAAATTAGTTTATAAGCAAAGCGGAGGAAGCGGTGGATTTAATTTTAGAGCAAAGAAACATATTTCCATTCTATGTAAAATAAGTATTTACCTAATGTGTCCAATATGCCCCTAATCCCCCTATTCATGAGTATTTTGCATATTATAATAATACACCCTTCTTTTAATACATTTCCATAAAATATACAGACTATATGTTTATTTTTGCATATATAGTGATGCACCCTTCTTTCAGTATTATCTCATTAATGATATAGGCCAAATATATCGATGGAGAGCCCATATAGCATAAGGTCACTTGGCATAAAATGATTTGGTATAAAGCCATTTGCCATCCAGCCATACTTATGCTCCTTCTTTACAAAAAGGATGTTCTTCATGTCATGCCAAATGGTCATTGGCCAAATAACCATTATATCAAATGGTCCTTGATCATTTAATCAATCATGCCAAATGCCTTCTTGCCATTTGGTATCCTTACGGAAAATTTTGTCTATATCGTCAACAGGATAAGACTGAAAGAAGGGTGTATCACTATTTTGTGCAAAATTAAACAAGTCATTTGTAATTTAGACTTGACGCAAAGAAGGGCGTATCATTTTAATGTGCAGAATAGTAAGTTTTTATTCTGCCGAGTTTACGTAATCATTATATCGGAAACGTATAATATGATACTAACGTCTTTATTCTAATCGGTGTAGCCCTAAAAAGTAAGAGATGATGCACCTTCTTAAAACATTGATGAAAAGCTGCATACATCACTACATTTGATAAAAATTGGACATACATGTGAAATTATACATTTGGAAATTACTATACCGAAAGAAGGGTGTAGCTCTATTTTGTGCAGAGTTGTATATTCTTTCAAATAAATATTGGATATTGTGTTTCCCCATAGACTGATCTATCAGTCTTCATAAGTGCCAATAAAAGTGAAACTACTGTGATAGTTCATTTGCAAATGAAATTTGAATTATGCGTAAAGTGTTCATAATTAGCAGCACCAATGGTAATCTCCTCATGTACTTGTAAACAACTTTGTATGGAGTTTAATTTTCAAGTTTTTTAAATAGATTATTTCAAAACTTTAAAGTAGGTATATAATTTTCTGGGGAATGGTCCATTCTGGGGATTGGTTTTCTGGGGAATGGTTCATTCTGGGGAGTGAAATTCTGGGGAATGGTACATTCTGGGGAATGAGATTCTGGGGAATGGAATTCTGGGGAATGGGTTTCGGGGGAATGGTTTTCTGGGGAATGTTATAGAATCCTAATCACTGAATGCAGTCAACGGATGACCTATATAATTCCAATAACGAGGGAGATAATTGTGTGATGTTTTGCGATGAATGTGCACAGACATGTGAATAAACTGGCAAGCTCAAGGTTTGTGGTGGGAACGGATGGCGTTATCAGGGCTCTTCTTTTCTACTGAAGATTCTTCAAGAGGTGGTTTTTTGTATTTGATGTGATGATTGAAAAGTACAATGTATTACTGAAACCTATTTGTAACCTGGATCTAATTTAAAAAATACACAAACTTCATTGTTTATCGCAACGATCGCATGGATGGAGCATGTAGTGGAGTTGCTATCATCATTCATAATCGTATAAAACATCAACTTTTTTCGTATTTGAAACCATTTTTTTTTTTTGATTTGAGATATTTATGATTAAACACAGCTTATTTCATATACTTTCATAGCTGCCTGTATGTCTTTTCAATGCTCTGCACAGCAAATACATCTGCTTCAAATTCACTAGCAGTAAGTTTAATATGTTGATCATTGAAAACATTGCTGCCATACACGTAGCATGAAGATCAATTTTCAAACAATTTCAATGACAGGAGTACATTTGATAGATACATTCAAACCACTTTTTTACGACTGAAATTCATATTAACGACACTTTCAATCAATATATTAAAAAGTTATCAAAATGAAGGGTCATGACGTTTAACGAAATTGTTCAGAAGGTCTAAGATACGAAATTCTAACACCAGGCGATGCTAGTGGGCATCGATTTTTTGTGTTTCTGATATCTCAGGATCCTGACTACTTAGGAAGATGGCGTCTTCGGCAAAGTTTTTCAGAAGCTCAAAACTATCATTATTCTAGCCGAGAAATACGAGATTGTCCCACCAGGTGGCGCTAGTGAGTATTCAACTTTTGTTTTGGAAATATCTTCGCATCTTCACTACAGGTATGTTCCGTTTTTATCAACATGACCTGAAATTTTCTGTTGACAAAAACGGAACCGTGACAGAATCGGAATAATTTACTTAAATAAAATATTTTCAAAATCTGAAAAGTTAATTTCAGTTTGAACTGGAAAACATACATTATCATTGTAAACATGTATAGCATTTATGTAGCCTTATGTTTAAGGGCTGTACATGTTTATAATGACCTTCTAGTTTAGGTCTGCTCAACGCACGGCCTGCGACTTCATTTTGTGCGGCCCGCTGAGGATTTGAAGAGTCTTCTCATATTTTGACCCGTCGATTGTTCCACGAACATGATGTTAGAGCACAGCATGCAAAGGCTAACTGTTTTGGTTTTCAATTTAGCTTGAAACTAGTGTTACATCTTGTTTATTATTTAAATTATTTCATTTAATGAATCCTAAACAAAAGTCATCGTCATAAAGCTAAACTTTAAACATAATTTAGCTGAATCATAGACTACTGTTTTCGCAGGATCCTATAAATAATTCTGTATCTGTATTTTGATATTTTAAAGGAATTTTTTTTTGTGTCAGAAGTTTGTTTGAATGTTTATATGTATCATGACCGTTGCTCGACAGTTAGAGCCACCTGATAAAAAAGCTTTTTCCGTGTATATAATTCTGAGTAAGATTTTGACAGAATGTAGAGCAAATTGATTTATAAAAATATGCTTCTGAAATCCCAGGCAGCATTTTCAAAGATTTCAAGGATTTCGATACGAATATTGGGCGAGTTTCTGAAGGAATCCTAGACATAACTCTTGCGAAATCCAAAACACAATTTTTAATTATTTCTTTCAAAAGTTTTGGCCAAAGTTCTTCCGGGTCATAAGTCCTACAAAATCTCTCGCAGGATTTCGAGAAATCATCAATCGTGGAATTTTGTCTGAATTGTGAGTATGATGCTCATAAGATTCTGGGAATTATTTTCACAGAATTCAAAAATTCTGTGGTCGACTCTCAAAATATCATGTGAAAAAAACAATATCTTTCTTAACCCTCTAATACCCAAATTTTTATTTTCGATTTAAGTATTATTTTTTGTTATCTAAAATCGTTCTAAACACGTTTTGGGCATTTATTTATTTTTATTCGCAAATTTTTAAATTTTGGTTTTTGATTTTTATAATTTTTATTTTTGAACATCCCTAGCTTTTTTCATTTTTGAAGCCTTTTCTAGTTGTTGATTTTTGGCAATAATAAAATTTTTAATTGTTACGGTATTTTGAAAAAATATTAAATTTTTAATTTTTTTCGGAGCGTATTTTATTTTCCGTGTAACTAACGGAAAAACAGGTTTGACATTATTTTAATACCACCAGGCTCTTCGTTTGTGATAGGTTAATCGTAGAAAAATATAAAAGGTACGATTTTTTATATTACACGTTAAATGAAGCCCAGGCATTTGTAGGTTATATAAGAATGCAAATTTTCAAACAATTTCTAAAAATACAAAAAAGTTTCAAAAGTCATAAAAAACTTTTCTAATATGCGTGTTATGAGTCAAGGTATAAGCCAAAAATAAAATCATTTTGATTTCCGAGCTACGAAAAAATACACAAAATTCCAAAGTGTACCCCGTCTAAAGGCGGGGTTTGGTATTAGAGGGTTAATATTCAGCAGTTTGCTTAGCAAAATTATTTGTTTTTCGATTTCTTTTGTTAAACTTCATGCGAATAATTGTATAATTGAAAAAAAATAGCCAGTCATACAAAATTGCTGCTGCAATTTGGCCCACAGTTCAAAAAGGGTTGAGCAGGCCTGTACTAGATTGTACATACGAATGTTCGTAATGAAATTTTATTGCGGACTTAATCAATAAACAAATATGAATCTGCGATATATCGTTGATAGTTTTGGTTTGGCCAGAATGTCAATATAGAATATGGAATATTAGAACGATAATCACAGTAATGTACCAGGCACTATGATTTAAGTCACATTTGTTACAAACATAAACGCGAAAGGTTTTCTATAACTTATAACTTATGAACCTTCATGGCGTTCGTTTGAGAAATTCATTGTATGACTAGGTAACAAAATTCTTCACCAAAATCAAAAGCCAAACTTGAAAGCTTCAACAGTTATCATCATTGTGGCACAAAATCATAATTATTTATTCTGAAATTATCAAGTATGTTTGCCCCAGTGTGCTTCTCAGCCGAGTATTCTGATACAATCTCGCACTGAGAAATGTTCTTTTATTTTGCATTTGTAGCTCCACGAAAATATTTTCAGCTGACCGAGATTTGAAACCGCCACTCAAAGAGAAATACCATAATAGATTAAATGTGTTTTGAAACTAAAAACCAACTAAAAATGAATCCTTATTTATTATTTTTAGTTCTATAAAACTGATATTGATTAGCTTCATCTAAAACACAAAAGTATGTGTACTCCACAACAAGCATCTGCAAATTAGCCCTTCTTGTTTAGAAATCCAAGTCAAGAAGTGATGCGTATCTATTCAAAATTCAGGATCCCAACAAATTTAGGATGACCCCTGTATCAATAGTTTCTCAAATGTACAGCCATTTCAGTCTTTTCCTTAATTGTATGGAGATTTCGAAGTTTTCAATAGATTGCTTAGTTTTGCTGGACTTATCCCTTTGAATCAGGATGTTTGGTGTACTCGTTCGACGAAAAATGGGTAGAAGATAATAAATACCTGCCAATTCTCAACCAAACGGATGCTCCTCAAATCCTTAAGGTAGTTCATACTGAATACTGAAACTTCGCTGAAGACAGTAGTTTGTTATATCTTAACTCATATGAGACATCCCACAATATCATCAAATTGATGAAATCCCATAAGGCAATATCCATTTATTACTTAACGCTATAGTTGGAAATTTTGAGTTTTATCGATTTTACTCGATCAGTGTTGCCAGCTACGACATAATTTTGTACCATTCAAAACAAATGGATGAAAGTTGAAGAGTATTCCTGTTTTGCTGAGCATTACATTTATCAATTCCTTTCAAATTTTATGATTTTGAACTATTATTATTTATTTTTAAACAGTGTTGCCAGCCACATGGACATTTATGTTTAGGCCGATTGTGTAGCATGCCACAATAATCTTTAGTTATTTTTAAAATTTATTGGTATCTGCACATAACACCCCACATGATTGGCTCTTCTTAGAGCAATCGAGCACTGTTATCATCTATTATATGAAAACATTCAAGGCCATTTTGGAAATTTCTCAATCCATGCTACAATTTTGTAAAAAAAAAGAACTTTTCTACAACTTATATGGTCTCAATCGGCTCAAGGTAGCTTTGTAACCAACTAGTTACTCTCAGTGGTGTAGCTAGGGCTTTCAAGGCCTGGTGCGGAATCAAATTTGGGGGCCCTTCCAAATAGAGGTTTGTGCCAATAGATTAGTCAATTAATCGAAACCATAATATACTTTCAATCAACATTAATATTTGAGATTTAAAATAATAAACCATGTGATCATCTATTGTTGAATTCGTTATTTATTTAAGTATTCAAAATGTCTAACAATGCAGAGTAATACACCGATACAACAAATGCAGAGCTGATAGCGACTGAGTGTATAAAAAGGGAACTACAGAGACCATATGTCTGAAAAATGAAATCAAAATGATACTGAACAGGAGTCACAATAATCCGACCAGATAACTAAAAAAGCATTTTCTTAAAAGTTTCTGTGGGATTTAAAGATTTTCCTCACAATAATCATCAGAGTGTAATTCAGGTATTTGCTTAAAGTTTGCTACGACTATTAATTCGAAGATTTCTTCAGAAGTATATTGAACGTTTCCTGCAGAGATTTCTCAGAAATTCCCAGATATTTTATTCGAGGTATCTTGAAAAACTCAATCAGAACTTTCTTCAAAGATGATCGCAGCATTTTGTTTTTCAATGATTTTTTCAGAAAGTATTATAAAAAAATCTTCAAAGAATTTTAACAATATTTCTCTAAAAATTAGCCCAAGAAGATGTCAAGGACATTTTCCGATTTTCGGATTGGAGGAGATTCCTTTAAAAATAATCAAGATATATTTCTTAAATTAAGGATTTATAAGGATATCACTGATGAAATACATAAAAATCCCCCAAGACGGAAGCCTTTCAAAGATCTCCGGATCACTTCTGGACTCTGGAGAAAGTCATGGATGAGTCTTCAGAGAAACTAACAATGAAATAATTGGAAAATTACCGAACCACAATTTGCTAGAGGTAACCCCTGGAAAATCTCAAGTGAAACTCTTTGAGAAGCTACAGGAATAATTGCTGTAGGATTTTGTGGTTTTAAACACTAAATAAATATTTTAATTGAAGAAATTAAGTAAAAATTACTTTACAAAAAATCTATAAATCTTTGACAGGAATCCTTATGTATGGAGAGATATTTGAGGAATCCCCTGGCAGAATTTATGGAATTGTTGAAGCATTGATTTTTAAAAAGGCAGAAGTATTTCGAAAAATATGTCATATGAGATTTTCTAGGAATTCTGATATGATTGCTCGAAATGATTTTTACAAGCATTGCAAGAATAATCCTTTGTCATTTTCCTGGAAAAAAAAATGTAGGAATAGTTAAGGGTATGCCAAGAAAATTTTGACTGAATAAAAATTGAACAAATAACTTTCAAGCATACTCCAGCTAAACAAACTATTATTCAGCTATGAATGTTTCTTGGGATCTGTTGCGATATAATTAATGCAGTAAATTTCATGAGTAAGTGGGAACAAAGGTTCCTGTTGACAGACGAAACAGTTTAAAGAAGAGAAGGACAAAAGTCACCTGAAGGAATCAATTCAATATTACGTATAGTGTGAGAAAGCAGAGTTGATTAGAAGTTATTATCCAGTGACGTAATTAAGATCCGGATAGCCGAAGCCAGATACCTGTCGAACGAGAGTTAGGGTTGCAGACTGACTGAGAAATTATAATTTAGTAGTAAAGAACGAAAAGAAATGAACTTAATAAACATTTTCCTAGTTTAAACTTGTCCACTAAATTGACGGTTTTCAATTTTCCAAAAGAAGCTTAGCCTCTGAATCTACAAAACCCTTCCCTTCGGCAACAGGGTCTCTGAAAAAATCTTTACAGGGATTTCTAAGAGAATTTTCTTTGCAATTCCGTTGTTGGACTGCTAATCGATTTTCATGAGCAAATTTTGAAGAAATTCTTCTTAACATATGTATTTTAAGAAATCATTTCAAGAGAAATTTCTGGGAGAATTGCTAGATGAATTTCCATAAGATTTTTTGGTGGGATCCCTGAAAAAGTCTTCCTCGAGAAGTAAGCTTTTAAGTAGAATTGATGAAAATAAAAAAAAAAAACGAAGAACCTATGGAGTAGTCGCCTAGTAATCTCTGGAGCCTCAAGAATTTGCATCTAAGTTCGATGCAATGCGAAAAAAGGAAACGATATATTAGATGTTAGATTGCGTTAAAAAAAACTCTAAAGACTTTTGTTCGCGTTATCGAAATATAATTTGGTATTTTTCAAGAATGTTTAAAATAATGTGCATAAATATTCATTTTGGCTTGGTTTAGGACATTTTTCCAAACCAATTTCTGGCTTCCTCAGGCTCAAGTTATAGAGAACCCCCTGACATTCAATGAATACCAGAACAAAGTACTTTTGAATCCAAAACCACGATATTCTGTTCAAAATCAGGAAGCCGGATCCTATTCTTGGCACTTTTGATTCACGTCGGCAGCGGAGTTTTTTCTTCTTCTTGGCATTAACATCTTCTATGGGACAGAGCCTGCTTCTCAGCTTAGCACGGTGCTCCCCTGACCGTTATTATCAGAAAAAAAATCTCCATCAAATCTGTGCTCACCAGTCGATTTCTATAGCTAAGCTGCATGTCTGGGCAAAATTTAAAAAAAATCGTAGGGCCCGTTTTGAAGTTACGCCCTTTTGAATGTGTAAGTGCCCTAGTTTTAAGCAAATCTGAGATATTTAAACGAGTTTTCATTGGCTGTGATTATTAGGATAGATATAATATTAAAATTTGAATCAAAGTTGGTTTATTAGTTATTCGTTATTTCTGGGAGGAGTTTTGAAATAGAAGATAGACCAAATTTTGAGTTGGAAGCGTAACCATTGAAATCACTTATTTTCTTTTGATTAATTAGGCATTATTATACCTTTGAGCATATTCAAATGTTTTCAAAGGCACATTGCACTTATATGCTACCAAAGTATTTCACAATCAACTGATTTTCCATAGGCTCGAGTGTTTTAAGGCATTACGGAGCTAATTTCATCATGTAACCAAATTAGTTCTTGTAGCACAATATTCTGGCTAGCCTAGTGAACCCACGTACTCTCGATTCAGTTTATTTTACTTGCAATTGATTGTTACCTGGTGTACATTGAAGCGAAGTATACGTCAAGGAATACTTTACGAGTTAAGTTTTCGGTTATGGATAGCAGTGTATGGAATAAAATAAAATTAACAACGTGGAAAGCAGCGATACAAAATGGAAGAAAACATTGCAAAGTTTAGAACAACCGTTGTTATTTTGTTTAATGGAGTTCAAATTTGTAGTATTTACAGAGCTTAATTTTAAATGCTTGTCTTTGTCAATTTGGAAAACTTTGTGAGGCTCCCAAAGTATGATTTTTTTCGTTTATGATGAGTCAAAGCAGCTGGTGAGTCTTTACTTCACAAGCACAGTCTGCGATCGAAAACAAAAGTTTGTATGGAAATCTTCAGTTTGTGTAGGATTGAAACTATATTGTGGTAGATAGACCAGCAGGTAATCAACAGGGCCACAGAACAATTTACGATTTTCCGGTAATCAAAACTGGAAGTTACGTAAAATCCATGAACAACTCTGTTTTAAGCATATTTTATATATCTTTTCAAAATCAATTTTATATATCTTTTCGAAATTATTACCCTGAATACCCGAAGACCATCCCCACAAGTTCCAGTTTCTAGAATGGCATTACTTCGAATTGCATTATCACGGGACAATGTAATTATATATTCGGGACAATAGCATTCAGTGTAATAGTGCGTTCAGGGTGATGACACTCGGGTTAATGAAATTCGGTTTTATGGTATAGAATCTTCTCAAGAGAGTTTGATTTTCAAGGGAAACATGTAACATAAAGCTCTGAAAGTGTTATGATTTTAAATTCAATGAAACCAAATAATAACGAATGTTTCTTACTTTTCTTAAGCATATTTCAAGTACTGAGGCTTTCTCTTCACGAGTTACCATGAGAATGGATTGATTGATTTATACAATTCTTTCACTATTGTATTTAAACAGAGCTCTTACGTGTTTGTGTAATCGAAAAGACCGAGAAACCCAATGGTAAAATTGTAGATTATTGAAAAATATAAATGTAGTAGGTTGCCGGTACCAATGGTTGTAATGTACCAGTAGATTGGACTATGGAATAAAACGTCCATTTTTCGATAAAAACGACATGTTCTATATTTGGTGGATAGATCGCCTCAAGTTAAGTCGGTTTGCTAAATTTCAGCTTTAAATTTTATCAAAAAGTCATATAAATAATTAAGTTTACGCAAAAATTTGCTCCCTTGCACCAGTAGTTGCCGTCGTGTTCCAGTAGTGGATAAACGGATGGAAGCAGTTTTTAAAATGGATGTATAAATATGAAGAAAACCCCAGTGATGATCTTTATGCTTCATTGGAAAGATATTAGTTGCTGTTCCGAGGGAAAAATGTTCAACCTGTATAAAAAATTTACCATTTTGTTCAAAATTCCTTGTATTATTCCCGAACGTCTACTACTGGAGCACTAGCGCAACTACTGGAACACGTGTACCAATAGTGGCTCAAGCGATTTTATGTTAAAAAAAATTAGTCTTATCACTCTTTTTATATTTTTCCCATATAGTAGAAGTTGAATTCTGACGCCAAAAGATCTCTGTTAAAGCTTTTCGTTATTTTGTTATGATTTTTTATAGCTTAGGTAGTCCACTAATGGCGCCGGCACCCTAATGTATGCTACAAATGATCACAAAAGTATTGAATTGACAGTGGTCTAGAGTTCTATAGTTTGGCCAATTGTGCATTACTCAGCATTTGAAGTTTATGTTCTGAAGCAGTACAAAATTAGCCGCAATAGTCGGTAGCTTCTGCTTCTTCTTATTGGCATTACGTCCCAACTGGGACAGAGCCTGCTTCTCTACTTGGTATTCAATGAGCACTTCCACAATTATTAACTGAGAGCTTTCTTTGCCAAAGTGGCCATTTTCGTATTCGTATATCGTGTGGCAGGTACGATGCTCAGGAAGAAGACAAGGAAATTTTCATTACGAAAAGATCGTGGATTGATCGGGAATCGAACCAAGACACCTTCAGCATGGCTTTGCTTTGTAGTGTGATATACGTAACGTTAACATCGACTACGCGCCATGAAGGTTGTCTAGAGACTCTATTCAAAATTTCAGACTTACGAGTAACTTAGGTTTAACACATCTTATTGTTCTTTTTGCAATATTGTTATTCTAATCGGTGCTTGGAGTTGTCCATCAATTGGATTGAACCAATGACAGTTCAATAAGAGATTTTCAGAAAGAGAGAGATATAGGTCAGTAGTAAGACCAACATAGTGTGAGCATGTGTGAGTAATGCGCCAACGCTTGTAGCGGGATGCACTTGATGCTAGTCCAGTAATTCGATGCATGTGCATAAAATATAGACTAAGTTCAAGTCCCTTGCATAAAAACAATGTGTCATGGTAAAGAGAGGATCGGATTACGGTTGGTTACATCATGTCATATGGGAAATTGTAAGTTAGGGTTTTCTTGAGGTTATTTGATTTATTTGAGAATAGGCAATAATTATGAAGTATGGGGACTTATGGTTCGGAATGCTGGCGTCTGACTTGTGTTAAATGTGTTTGCCTATGGGTTTGTAGACTGTGGGAAAGTCTGACTCGTAGACATGTGGTGGAGAAGGCTGGCAATGATTTGGTAAGCTACATAATGTTTCTACGCTGGATGCTACAGTAGCCGCGGACTCTAATCAGTCAGCTGCCATTTATGAATTTTATATCAAAGCTTTTAATTGCCGTTGAAATTGTAAAAATGCCCTGCTAGTGCTTTCATGTTTGGCGGAAAACCGCATAATGAAATTATCTAAACTTAATGAAAATAAGTTGATTCCGATGTTTTAATTTTTTTTGTAGGTCCAATTATCCCTAATTTCAAATAAACCATGCGTAATCTAATTAAAATAAATTCTCATACTAAATGAAAGCAAAATGTATGATCAACGTAAGTAGCTTTCAATAATACTTGAAACTTGTGTTTCCTGGTGATAATATGATTATTGATAAAATTATGTCATTTCCAGACGACACTATGCAAAGGTTGCGATTTTCAATGCAGTAAAATTACAACTGTTACACAGTTCACATGGAAGTAAAAACAACAATGTTTTTGTGCCCAATACATTTATTGTCAATTTTCATTGGTTTCAACTTTCCAAAAGATTACCTACCCACTACCTTGATGACTACATCGTAGCGTCACGCCATTGGCGGGCGTATTGTAGAGCTTCATCTTCTTCGGTCTTGAGCGATACCTACTTCTTCAGTTGCTCCGAACGTTAGGGTCACCAGGCCCTTTTTTACTGCGTACAGCTAGCGTTTATGTGGTCTTCCATGAAGTCGGCTACATCGTCTGCAATCTGAACACTTGATTTTGAGCCATCCTGCACGTATTAGCCTAATTAGTTTCGCTGGAAGTCGAGTCTAGTACACGACACTGAGGTCGAAATACGCGTATCTGTCAAAGGATACAAACTCTAGTGGAATTAAATGGTATAGTACTAAATTCGCTGTTTTCATCTACTCATGTTCAGACATTATCTGCCACAGCCATTTCTTTTCACTGAATTGTACGCCACCTCGAAATCAATAAATACATGGTGAGTCTGTAAGTTATACTCCAGGGATTTATTCAGCACCATTCGTAAGGTAAGCATTTAGTCCGTTGTCGACCGGCCCTCATGAAAACCAGCTTGGTATTCGCCGACGAAGGACTCATCGAACGGTCTCAGTCTGTTAAACAGGATGCGCGACAGTATTGTGTATGTCTGATGTCTCTGTTATTGGCACCCTCAAGGCTGTGCCCTTTGTTGTAGATTGGGTGTGAGGCTATCCAAACAGCCAGCACCTTATGTGTAGACATATGTCTAGAATGCATAACTGAAAAGAGTAATATGGACAAGAATCGCGTATGCCGTATGATGCGTGCCATCCATACGATGTGTAACGTTTGCTGTTGTACGATGACGTAATTCATAATATAAAAGCCAACTTTTTTTACTGCAACCATTATTCAAATTTCGCATCAGAGCAATGAACCACCAACTTTTTATCACCTTGGCCATACTCTCGATCATCACCTCTTTAGCAGCGCAAGACTGGAACTCACCCCAATTGAAATCGTTTTCATCTGCTCAACAGGAGTGTGCTGTCTACCTTCTGCTATCCAACGAAACAGTGCAACAGTGTGAAGTGAATGGATACCCCGATGATTTCAATTGTCGTAAGCTAGTCAACTGTATCCTTGTGCAGATATACGCTTATGACGAACGGATCGGTATCAGGGACAACGTGATCACAAATTTTTTCGAACCTCCAAAATCGTGCAGTGATTATGTTAGTCGTACTCAGGAATGTCTGCAGACCACCGTGCCGAAACAATGCGGAGGACAACCGTTTGAGAGAGCCTATCTTTCGTTCCAGTGCTACTACCGCAACTATGGAGTTCTGTTGAAGGATGCCGTTCGCTTCCTTCCGTATGATCCTTCAAGTCCGAAATACTCAGTCAAACAAATCGTGGAATCCTTTTCCATTGCGAACACATCTTGCAAAGCCATTCGAAATCTCAGCGAGGGACGAGGATTCACTGTTGAAAATGTGGCGGATGCGTTGTATGCTTTCGGCATCCGAAATGGATTCTACGATCTTCAGCATGGTCTGTACGTCGATCGCCTGTACACGCAAGTCGGCGTACCAAATTTGCTTTCCGAAGCCACCCGCCAATGTTTGGCTTGTGTCTCGCAGCAGTACAATACGGAGCCGCTTAGAATTACCCAGTTGGTTTTGCAGTGCGTTGAGAAAGACATAGCGACACAGTTGTGGTTCACGCAAACTGCACAGGCAATTTTGGCATCGAATAACTCGTACTGTAATGTATGCGAACCATTGCGCTCGTGCGTTGATCCAACTCCCAGCACTCAGTGTGGGGTGTCACTGGTGACAACGCCTAAGAATCCATATCCATCGATATAAAAGGCAGAAAATGCTTACAAATAAAACTGTTGTTCTTCTTTATTTTGATAAAACCTGAAAGATAACTTTGTACATAAAACAGCTTGGCAACAACATTTTCAAAGGACGTAACTGCTTTTGTAAAGCACCATTCTTCGAATCTGACTAGCAATTTTGACTCCTCCCATGCAATCCACCCCACTATAAGAAGATAATGATATTATCTTTGTAATAAGTAGTGTCAGTAGAGCACTCGAGAGGGCTTGAATACGCTGCAAAACGACGTAAAAACGTGTTGTTTACAAAAAGCAATAACGCCCTTTTGCAATGTTGATACCTAACTCAATGTACATTATTTAAGAATGTTACCACATCTGACACCTTGAGAAGCCGCTACAGTAGCCGCTACTTCATGCATATGAAGAGCAAAGGCTCAGTACCAAATGCCGATAGGCATCACGCCGCCAATTTTGAATTTTCACGCCATAATAATAATATTATTACAAAAACAAAAGCACCAAAGCCTTTTTTTAATGTTTTTTATTAGTATCATTCCAAACAATTACATTCATTTCTTATATCTAGGTGTTTTGTGTTAGACAACACTATCATCCTAAATTGGTAAAACATATTTAAGATTTTATCAGCATTTTGTTAACAACATATTACATGTGATTTTCCGTAACAGCTCAGATTTTTTACAAGTGAGTAGATTTCACCTGCTTATAAAAGAAAAAAACACGTTTTTAATTTACTTAACCTAACTTAACCTAAACATATAATGCATTAATCGTGGCAATAGAAGATTGTAACGATTTTTGCCTGAAATTATTATTTATTTTATTTGAAATTTGTTCCAATGTTTCAACATTGGATTTTCTATACATTACCAGGGAGGAAGCTTCGGAATCATTTTCAAAATTTTATTTTGTATTCTCTGCAGAGCTTTCTTCCTGGTATTACAACAGCTAGTACATATTGGTACGGCATACAACATGGCTGGCCTGAAAATTTGTATGAAGTTCTAAAGCTTGTTCTTCTTGATTTTCTATTAATAAGGAGATAAAGGCATTTAACATATTTGTTACATTTGGCTTGAATGTCCTCAATATGATTATTATTAGTTGAATGTTGGAAGCATTAGGAGAAATCTTCCATTTTTGCAAGTATGAACAAAAAAATATCCAGACTTTTTTGCAATCGACTACAGATGACACGCAGGCATCGTCCTTTGACAGAGAGGCCTGTGTCATCCGCAAACAAAGATTTTTGACAACCTTACCTCAGGCAGGTCAGATGTGAAAATATTGTATAATATTGGTCCCAAAATGCTGCCTTGGGGAACACCAGCTCTTACAGGAAGTCTTTTAGATCTGGAGTTCTGATAATTAACCTGAAGTGTACGATTTGACAGATAACTTTGAATCATTCTAACAATGTATGTTGGAAATTTAAAAAGGTTTTCAATTTTACGATCAAACCTTCATGCCAAACACTGTCGATCGAATGCTTTTTATATGTCTAGAAGAGCAAGACCAGTAGAATAGACTTCAGTTTTGTTGGAACGGATCAAATTTGTTACACGTAAAAGTTGATGAGTTGTTGAATGTCCATGGCGGAATCCGAACTGTTCATTGGCAAAAATTGAATTTTCGTTGATGTGGACCATCATTCTGTTCAAAATGACCTTTTCAAAAAAATAACTGATGGAGGAAAGCAAACTGATTGGACGATAGCTAGAAGCTTCTGCAAGATTTTTGTCTGGTTTTAAAATTGGAACAACCTTAGCATTTTTCCATTTATCAGGAAAATATGCTAATTGAAAACATTTGTTAAATATATCAACTAAAAATGATAAGCTACTTTCTGGAAGTTTCTTGATGAGGATGTAGAAAATTCCATCATTGCCAGGAGCTTTCATATTTTTGAATTTTTTAATAATAGTTCTCACTTCTTCCAAATCAGTCTCCCAGGCATTTTCGAAAACGTTCTCTTGATTGAGAATATTTTCGAACTCCTGAGTAACTTCATTTTCAATTGGACTAGTAAGTCCTAAATTAAAATTGTGCGCACTTTCAAACTGCATAGCAAGTTTTTGAGCTTTTTCGCAATAGTTAGTAATAATTTGTTTTCCTCTTTCAATGCCGGTATTGGCTTCTGAGGTTTTTTCAAAATTTTAGATAATTTCCAAAAGGGCTAAGAGCCAGGGTCCAATTGAGAAATTTTATTTTCAAAATTTCTGTTTCTTATTTGAGCAAAACGTTTCTTGATTTCTTTCTGCAAATCCTGCCATATAATTTTCAAAGCAGGATCGCGAGTGCGCTGAAATTGCCTTCTCCTCACGTTTTTGAGACGGATCAAGAGTTTAAGATCATCGTCTATAATCACGGATTCAAATTTTACTTCACATTTTGGAATTGCAATGCTCCGGGCTTCAACAATGGAATTTGTTAAAGTTTCAAGAGCATTGTCAATATCAAGTTTAGTTTCTAAAGAAATGTTAACATCAAGATTAAAGTCAACATACGTTTTAAATAAATTCCAGTCGGCTCGTAAATAATTGAAAGTGGAGCTGGTAGGATTGAGAATCGCTTCTTGGGATATTTGAAATGTAACAGGGACATGATCAGAATCAAAATCAGCATGAGTAATCATTTGGCTACAAAGATGACTAGAGTCGGTTAAGACCAAATCAATCGTAGATGGATTTCTAGAAGAGGAAAAACATGTAGGACTATCAGGGTATTGAATTGAGAAATATCCTGAAGAGCACTCATCAAATAAAATTCTGCTGTTGGAATTACTTTGAGAATTATTTCATGACCGAAGTTTGGCATTAAAGTCACCAATGACAAAAAATGTTGACTTATTACGAGTCCATTTGCGCAAGTCAGTTTGGAGCAAATTAACTTGCTGTCCAGAGCATTGAAAAGGCAAATAGGCAGCTAGGAAAGTATATTTGTTTGTGTTTCAACAGAAACACCTAAAGTTTCAAAAACTTTAGTTTCTAATGATGAAAACAGTTGATGTTTTATACGCCTATGAATGATGATTGCAACTCCCCCACATGCCCCATCAAGTCGATCATTACGATAAACAAAAAAGTTAGGATCTCTTTTGAGTTTAGATCCAGGTTTTAAATACGTTTCGGTAATAACTGCTATATGCACGTTATTACCCGTAAGAAATTAAACAGCTCGTCCTCGTTGCCATTCAGAGAACGAGCATTCCAATTTAAAATATTTAAATTATTATTTGGATCCATTAGGAAAACGTATTCCAATAACAATTTGATTTGTAAATTTTACACCTACTTGGACTGCTTCAGTCACAGTGGTGGCTTTGAACATTGCATCAATTATTAGATTCAATTATTCAGTTAGAAAATTAAAATCAGAGGCAGACATGTCATGTGATTTCCCATTAGAATTTCCGGTAGACGAAGAAGCGGAGTTACCTGTGGCGGTAGGGTTTTTTCCATTTGATTTGAAACAAGTAGAATGGGTACCCATGGATCGAACAGGGGAGGACTTTAAATTTCCTGCTACGATATCGGCAAAGGATTTACCGTGGGTAGATACATTCGAAATTGAAAGATTCGAACGACTACCCGTCGAATTAAAATTAGTTTGTGAATGAGCATGATTATGATCTTCCTGATGGGTATGATTCCTAATCAAGCGATCGTTAACTGAAAAATGAGCATTGTTCGATACTCTACCAGGCAAATTCAGGAAACGACCGTTATCGCAACGGATATTATCTTTCATCTGCCTGGCACGAGCCTCGACGACTCGCCTACGCGAAGGGCAAGCCCAAAAATAGAACTTATAATTGCCCTTGCAATTGGCGCATATAAACTTATCGGTATCTTTCTTCACAGGACAGACGTCCTTAGCGTGAGAAGAACCTCCGCAAATCATGCATTTAGCATCCATGCGGCAATGTTTTGTTCCATGACCTCACTTTTGGCACCGACGGCACTGAGTGGGGTTCTGGAAATTTCCTCCAGGTTTCTGGAAATGTTCCCATGTCACACGGACATTGAACATAAGTTTGATCTCTTTAGGTGTTTCAAGATGTTTGAGAAGAAGTTCTCGATTTATAACATATTTCGGCAAAATGCGACGGTCTCCTTTTTTGTGGTTTGGAAAAAAACTTTGATTTTCATAATGGAGTTCAAGATCTCCTGTGTAAATCCCCCTAATTCGGAACAAATGACCACGATTGGCGGCACTTTTCGTTTCCTCAATCAAATCAAATAGCCTGGTCCAAAGGCTGATTCGATTTCATGTTCGGAAGGAAGCGTGCCTTCCGGAGGAACGTCCTTCCTTTCAAATTTTCCACGTTTAGTGATAGTTTTAAACCCCAGTTTTTTGGAAGGAAGTTGTGAATTCAGAGATTCACCCTTCCTTTTGTTCGTGGTTGCAACAATGTTTAGTGAATAAACGAATGAAGAAGAGACCTTCTAAGAGGTTTTTTCAAAACTGTGTCCAAGAAGGATTACTGCCGCTAGCTTTCACTAACGGGTCTAACGAAAATTCGAAGGCATGGATCCTAACAAGCATCGTAAAGGGATCAATAGAAGAAAAATAGTACTGAAAAGTATTATTTTTGTAGCACTGATAACTTCTCCGTATTGCTTTAGGTAGTTTTAAAAACTTCTAAGAGCAGAGAAAATTGGTGTACGCACAGCACGAAGGTACGATGAACACTGTTGAGGAACGAACTGAACTCATCATCTAGAGCAATAAATTATGCACAGTGCACTGGAGCATTCTTCCGGTGACGTTTTTAGCAATGTTCTGGCCTGGTCCATGTGAACTTAGTTCAACGGAGTATAAGTCAATAGTCAATTATGTTATGCTAATCGTTCAAAAAAAGTTGTTATCGCAGTGCGCTGTCAAACTGTAATGCAAGATTATGAATAAGATGTGCAAATGTTCACCGTGCGAAAATTCCCTGCACAGCAATTTAATGAGGAGCAAAATGCTCAAAAATCTTGGAAATAATTCATTCATATTCCGGATACTGGCATGGAAGTATATGATTTTCAAGAGTAAAAAAATTGGGAAGTGAACTATGAAATCTGATGATATGTTTTCTAGTCGGTATGATAATAATTATATCGGCTCGCCGATTGTATATAGACTGCGAGAGAGTGAAAAAAAAAACAAGAGCCGCATCGGCGTGGTGACCAACCCATCTATATGTGTGTTAAAACAAAACATTGTTCATGAAAATTTTGGGCTACGTCTTAGGTAACTCATAAATGGAGTTCATATAAATGTTGCGTGCTGTTTACCATTACATCACTTCACCATTCATAATATAAAAGCAAGCATTTTTTATACTGCGACCACCACACAGCTAAGAGATGATCTACCAACTTTTGATCACCTTGACCACAGTCAACATCCTCACCGTTTCGGCTGTAGAAGATTGGAGATCTCCACAGCTAAAATCGTTCTCGTCCGCTCAGCAGGATTGTGCTGTCTATCTTTTGCTGTCCAATGAAACAGTGCAACAGTATGTGATTAGTGGATACCCCGATGAGCTCAGTAGCCTTAAGCTGATCAACTGTATCCTTGTGCAAATCCACGCGTTTGACGAACTCACCGGCATCAAAGATCATGTCATTACAAACTTCTTCGATCAGCCAGGGTCGTGCAGTGAATATGTCGGTCGTACCCAGGAATGTTTGCGTACCTCCGTGCCGAAACACTGCGAAGGACAACCATTCGAACGGGCTTATCGTTCGTTCCAGTGCTACTACCGCAACTACGGAAGTCTGTTGATGGACACGGTCCGGTTCATCCCATACGAACAAGTCGATCGAATCAAACATCTAACGGAGTCATTCTCCATTGTGAACACATCTTGCAAAGCTTTGAGAGAACTCAGTGTGGGACAAGGATTCATCGTCGAGAACATTGCGGATCCGATGTATACCCTGGCCGTTCGATCCGGATTTTACGATCGTGAGCACGGTCTTTACCTGGACCGCCTTTACACACAATTCGGGAAACCAGCTCTACTTTCCGATGCCACCCGCCAATGCCTCGTCCGTGTCTCGCAGCAATACCAAACGGAACCACTTCGACTCACTCAGCTGGTCTTGCAGTGCGTTGAAAGCGAAATATCGACGCAATCGCTGTTCACGGAAACGGCCAGGCAAGTTTTGGCATCGAACAGTTCGTACTGTAATGTGTGCGAGCAGTTACCATCTTGCGTAACTATGACCCCTGGAGTCACGTCTGCTGCAGTGACTACCACTAGTGCGCCGTTGTCGACTTCAACCAGGCCCCCATATCCCTCAATTTAAAATAGTGTAGAGTATAATAAGGTTTAAGTGGTACCGTGAAAAAGATGTCTCAATAAATGCTTTTTCATAGAAAGCGGATCATTGTAGAAGAAACTCTCGATTTGTTTGACGATAACAGTAAGGAAATATTGAATTAATTCAAGAACTATACAAGTCTATGAAGAATTCCGTTACTTTCTGTTGTTACGTTGCTTTAAAACGCCATTCAAGAACATACAGTCGTTCGTATAAATTTATATGTTTTTCGGCTTCACAGTCTGTGGAAAAAGTGCGTTGACTATTAAAGTATTTGATGGATTCGACCGTGTGGTGCAGACGCTCGACCAGATTATCCAACCAGCTGAAATCAAGAATTTGTTGAAGTACTTAGCTCTCGTCTTGATCCCACAACATTCGGCTACAAAACAGCGGGATATCACGTAATGATTTTTGGATTTCCGGACTCCCCCTCCCCCTCGTGGTTATGAAGTTGGCAATAGATGAGCATTGCACAATGGTCGGAATAATACGAAGTTTGGCCAAAACTAGTTTTATCGCCTTAATCAATGAAATATGTAATCTGAATATGAAACGTTTTTATTGTTTTAGAAGGGGTTTTTCACATATTACGTAACTTTTTTAATAACAATTTTTTATATTAGAGAAGCAATCAAATTTGGCTGAGAACACAAATTTTGTTTGTATTTCACCGAATTTGATAAAAATATGCATATGCAAATATATATTTAAATCAACTTTGTATGGAAAATATCGTCAAAATGTATGAAAATATTGAATTATTCAAATAGCTCTAACTTGAAAATCAGCATAAACGTTTTTTGTAAGATATAAGAATGCATTTTGACGTGCAATATTCGAAATGGCGGCGACATGACGCGACAAGAGTTGTTTTTCATGTTCAAAATCATGAAAATTACTAAAGTGTAATATTGAATAGTATTAATACTTCAACAACATATTTTTTTACACCCTCATGCTTGATAAAAGTGTTGAACCATAAGCTTTCAGATAGTGCGTAACTTTGGGGAAATATTGTATTCCTTAAATATGAATTTTGTACTTTATTTTATTGGTACATTTTTCATTTTTTTGACTTCATCCAATTTGACATTATAAAAGTCAAAGAAATTTAAATTTAAGTTCATGAGGTATATTTTGAAATGATAAAAACCATAAAATTCTCCAAAAAAGTTTTTGGTAGTTTTGGCCGCCCCTTTATATGGAGCCCGACCATTGTGCATTGTCGAAACAACGATGTCTTGGCAGGACTTGGTGAATCAAATGACATCGCTCTGAAGCAGTGGAACGAAGATTGACAAGAGGTGATCATTTTCGAAAAGCGGCTTCATGATAGACTATCTGAAGCAAGGTTGCTTGTGAGAAGAGTATGAATGCAAAAAGAAAGCAGTTTAACGATGGATACTGCCCCACCAACCATGCACTGAGAAGTCTAGTATCATTAAGAACATTAAGTGATCTTCAATGCTTCCTAGAAAACGCCTAAGGGTGTATGTTGGGCCAGCCGTTTAGCAAGATCATCGTAGTGTCACGCCATTGCCAGGCGTATTGTTGAGCTCCATCTTCGTCGGTCTTGGACGATACTTTCAGTTGCCCCGAACGTTTAGGGTCACCAGGTCCAACACTGCGTACAGCCAGTGTATTCGTGGTCTTCCACCTGTTTCCTCGCTGAATATTATTTTCTTAATTCTTTCTTCTGATAGTCGCACTAAGTGGCCAGCCCACTGAAGTCTGCCGTATTTAACACGTTTAACATTATTCACATCTTTGTACACTTGATATAACTCGTCAATCGTGCGTCTGCGCCACACATCATTTTCTAGTTTCCCAACGAGTATTGTCCACAGCACTTTACGCTCGAAAACACCGAAGGCTTTTCGGTCTGTCTTTTTCAACATCAACATGCCATTTTTTACGTGCCCGTAGAGATCCACCAGAAGAATCAATGTTTTATACAGGACAAATTTTGTTTCCGTTTGCAAGTTTCGAGACCTAAATTGGATACGTAGTCTATAAAAAGCCCTTTTCGCAGAAGTTTTACGTCTTTTCACTTCGTGGGAAACGTCGTAGTCACATGTCACAAGTGTTCCAATGCAAAAACATTCTTCAACAACTTCAAACACACCTGCATCGAATACTAACTCAGCATCTACACCACCAAACCTACCTATATCTCTACCTGCAACCGTGTACTTCGTTTTAGTAGAATTAATGGTCAGGCCTATCCTCGATGTCTCCCTATTCAGAGGCACGAAGGCTTGACTTCGAACCATCCAGCGTTTCACGAATCAGCCTAATTAGTTTCGCCGGAAAATTATGCTCAGACATTATCTGCCACAGCGCATTTCTTTTCACTGAATCGTACGCCGCTGCCTTCATCAAGGTAATTCATCAGTAATTGGCACACTCCAGCCTGTGCCCTTTCTTGAAAATTGGGCGTGTGAGACCATCCAAACATCCGGTGGGCATTTTGTTACCGTTTGTAACAATAAGCCTGTTAGTTTTTAAGTTTTTGTTTCTTCTATTGTTAGTATTTATATGTCTCCGTGAAATTTTAAATTTAAATGCTATCATGCCATAAAAACACCCCTACACCTGATATAAAAAAAAGTACACTACACTACAATAAAATTAGCCATAAATAAAAGTAGAACAGTTAGAGTTCAGTGGAAAAAAAAAAGATGAACAGACAACCCAACGGTAGAGGGAGTAGGGAACGAAGAAGGATTGAGTCGGTCTATTTCCTACGAAGATCTAATTCAAAGCGGACGTTAGAAGTGATCAGGAAGATTAAAGAAATATTACCAGGAGTTGAGAAGTTGAAGATATTTGTAGAAGGAGGATTTAAGTAAGATTAGCTGAAGCTAATAAGTGAAGTGAGGAGCATTGATGCGAATCAGGTATGCTTGTGCCTGTAACCTAAAAGGTTAGACCTTAAACAGGAATATTTATGTATTTAGGGCCCGTGTAGTTTTATCCCGCAAACTACGAACGAGTTCTAGGGCAAGTGAACCTAGTTGGTTCTTCCCCAAACCCCAAGCGACCGAATCCACAGAACTCCTTGGCCGACGTTCCGGTTCCGAAGGACAGCAAAGCCGCGTGGACGGAACCCCTAGGACGGGTAGGTCCTAGTAGTTGGGTCCAACGTACGTCCATTTCCAGTACCCGTTCGGCGTTTCCACGCTGTCACCTTTACCGAAAGAGTTCCGCAGTCTACCGTACCACCATCCCTCCAGAGATCCCGAGCATACCGGCCGGTTAAGTAAAATTATAATTAATAACCACACTACACTATACACCCACCCACACAGTTATGTACATTTAGGTCAATATAAAAGTAAAATTGTGAACCACTACAGTTTTCATTACACCCATCCCAATATCCGAGGTCTGATTAACCTACTAGAGAACTCCAGCCGACCTTGAGACCAGAGGGGTGCTCCAGATCGCGCTAGCCAAGAAAAGAGGTCCTTGACGCACCCAACCTCAAAAGGCAGGCCGTTGCTTAGCCAAGCTTGCCGAGGTCTTTGTCCTGGTAACCCACGTGTTGCCCAACCTAGCAGTAACAAATGGCGCCCAACTAAATCAATCGAAAAGCTAATCAGATCTCAAAAAAAAATAATTGGCATTATTTTTTTTTCACACGGAGAGTAGGAGAGACAAATTGAACAAATTTACAGCAATACACGGTAATTAACCCCATACTTCTGATATAACGGAACCACGCAAAGGCGGCTTACTAGTGCGCGTACGTTTTCTGAAGAGAGTATTTGAGCAGTTGTTCGGTGAATAAGTGAGCGAGTGAACGAAGTTGGAACAAGTATTTCGAGTTTAGAACAAAGTTAGAAACGGGTCTTGATTCGATGATTTCCTAGGAACAAATTTAGCTTACTGATTGAACGATTCTCAGAGGAAGTGATTGCGATATTATCCCGCGAGTGCGGTAGCTTAGAATAACAAATTTTGATTTTCTTTATTGGTCATAGTTGATAGCTCAACATGGATCTTACAGCACAGTACCATAAGATGGACGTGTCCCATTTGAGCATTGATGAAGTAGAGTATGAATTATTCATTCGGAAAATTTCGTACAATTTGAATGAGCACGAAAGCGTGAAGCGACGCAAGCTGAAGGACCAGTTGAGGAAGGAGAGAGCGTTGGATAGTCCAGTCCTGATAGGTAGTGGTACTTGGTCCACCACATCCGATGAACTTCGAGTGATTTTCTCCAAGTTGATCACTATCGGAAGCCTGTTAGAGAGTTCCAAACTGGATGCTAGAAATAGGGAGAAATTGATTACGCGATTAGTACATTTCAGAGTGCGAATCTCACGATTACACTCAGCGTCGGACTCTCACAAGTTCGTTGCAGAGATAGCGAAATTAGAGAAAGAGGTGAATCACATCTGCAAGCAGCATTTTCCGCTACTAGCATCAGTGGCCGAAGAGGAAGATGTCGAGGTAGAACTATCGAAAGTGTTAGAAGAAGTTAGGACCGAGATAGTCGATTTGAATCAATCGATTGCTCCGGCTGAGTCTGAAGAGGCTCAGAGTAATGAACGTAGGAATTTTCAAATTGCAGAGAAGGAGAAAGAACTGAATTCGTCAATCAGACGGACGGAAGAAATATTAGGTCAATTAACTAATTATGAGAATGGACAGGTGGAAGATCTCCCAAATTTACTGAGAGCTTTCAAAGATTTTGTAGTGCAGACGTCAGAGTTGGACAAAAAACGTAGACAGAGGGAAATTGAAAAAGAACAGCAGAAAATGAAGGAGGCTGAACAGCATCTTCAGAATAAAATTCGACTCGAGAAGTTGTTAGCAAATCTGAATGAGAACCTAAAAGCCGATGTGGTTGTGAAGAAATCGACCGGTGAATCGTTGTCGTTAGCATCCATCGAGCCGAGGAAATCTGAAAAAGTAAGGTTTGAGTCAAATAGGTCTAGTTCGAAGTTATATGCTACAGCTAGCGAGAATGAAAGCTCATGTTCTGAGAGCTCTGTCTTATGCGTAGAACCCCGATACACTAAACCCACCAAAACTCGATCACGAAAATTGTCTCACGCTCCACGATCTCGATCCAGTCATAAACATGGCTCAGAGAGAAAGGGTAGGAAGAAGTACGAAAGCACAGACTCTGTCACAGAGAGTGAGAGTTCTAGGTCGTCGAAAAGTAGTAGTAGATCGTCGTTGAGCTCCGAAAGCTCTTCTGACCACCACCGGCGACATCGTAGAGGAAAATCTAAGCGAGAGAGGTCTAGGTCAACTAGACGAGTCTCAGTCTCAGAATGGCGACTAAAATACGATGGTAGAGATGAGGGTAGAAAACTTTCCGAGTTTCTCAAAGAAATTAAAATGAGAGCTCGAGCCGAGGATGTGAGCGATAGGGAGCTTTTCAGATGCGCGATTCATCTGTTTTCAGGCAGAGCTAGAGACTGGTTTCTCGATGGTTATGAAAACCGTGACTTTCGGAATTGGTCTCAGTTGAAACGAGAACTCAAGAGAGAATTTTTGCCTCCAGACCTGGACTTCCAATTGGAAATCCAAGCGACAAATCGTCGCCAAGGTCGCGGTGAGAGATTTGTGGATTATTTTCATGAAATGCAGAAACTGTTTCACACGATGACGAAACCTATTTCTGAGCGTCGAAAATTCGACATAATTTGGCGAAATATGCGTCATGAATATAAAAATGCGATGACCAGTGCAAACATTCGTAGTTTGTCCAAACTCAAACGTTTCGGTCGTACTGTAGACGAAAATAACTGGTATTTATACCAGAGATCGTCTGACAACCAGAAGTCAAGAAACCCACAGGTGAATGAAATCTCCGGGTCCAAAGACCGACCCAAGAAGGAGACACCGCCAAACAATACCAGAGTGTTTCAAAATTCTAAATATGCCACTAACAAACCGCAGAAGACAGATTCTGAAAAACCAAGACAGCCAGAACCGAGTAAAGAGAGTCGGCAGGAGACACAGCCCTCCGAGGTAATGGCTGGACCCTCCAATGCTTTATTGAAAATTTCACCCGATCAATACAAGCGACCCCCAAACGGTGTCTGTTATAACTGTCGGAAATCAGGGCATCACTACAGCGAATGTAAGGAGAGGCTACAAAAATTCTGCCGAGTTTGTGGTTTCTTAGATGTATTCACGAGTGCTTGTCCAGTCTGTTCAAAAAACGCGGAGAGTTCAGCTTGAGAGGGCAAGCTGAATTTCTTCAAGAAAGTCCCTCCAATGCAGAGATTTCGCAAAGCTTACGAGATAATGGCTTTATTCCTTTCGCCGAAACGGATTCTTATAAACCACCAGAGCTGGAAGAGCTCTTCCTTTACAACGATGGAGATGCTCGACCTTTCGTTAAAGTACAGATACTGGGGAAAGAAATAATTGGCTTACTCGATAGCGGTGCAGAACGCTCTGTGTTAGGCAGAGGAGCTGAAAAATTATTGAAATCTCTCAATCTCAAAATTCACCCCTCTACTATCACACTTGTAAATGCAGCAGGCAATAACATTCCAGTTATTGGCTGTGTTGATCTACCCATATACTTTGACAAACAAATGAAAATAATTCCTATGATCGTGGCACCAAAACTCCACCGACGATTGATTCTCGGAGCAGGAGATTTTTGGAGAGCATTCAATATTCGTCCCACAGTCCAGACGACCGTGGAGATCGACGAAATTGACCAGCCAGAGAACGAGCTCGAATTAACCGATCAGCAGATCAGTGAACTTGAGACCGTGAAGCAAATGTTTAAAATTGCGATCGAAGGAGAGTATCTGGACACTACACCTTTAATCACTCACCGAATAGAGATTAAAGATGAGTTCAAGAACTCACCACCAATACGCATAAACCCATACCCAACATCTCCCCAAATGCAGACGAAGATAAATGCCGAACTGGACAAATTGATTGCTCAGCATGTAGTTGAACGAAGCCACAGCGACTGGTCACTGAGCACAGTACCGGTTGTCAAACCAAACGGAGAGGTAAGGCTCTGTCTGGATGCCCGTCGTTTAAATGATCGTACCCAACGCGATGCCTACCCACTACCTCACCAGGACCGTATATTAAGCCGTTTAGGGAAGAGTAGATATTTGTCGACTATCGATCTCACGAAAGCGTTTCTTCAAATATCGCTTGATCCCACATCGAGGAAATATACGGCTTTCTCGGTGTTGGGTAAGGGTCTGTATCAATTCACACGATTACCTTTCGGTCTTATAAATAGTCCAGCCACCCTCTCCAGGCTGATGGACGAAGTATTGGGATACGGAGAACTTGAACCGGAAGTCTTCGTTTATCTGGATGACATTGTCATCGTAAGCGAAACTTTCGAAGCGCATCTCAATAGTCTGCGAGAAGTGGCACGTCGGCTTAAAAACGCTAACTTGTCCGTTAATTTAGAAAAATCCAAATTTTGTCTCAATGAACTTCCTTATCTTGGCTACTTATTAACCCCAGGTGGCTTAAAACCGAATCCTGATCGCATCGAAGCGATCGTGAATTACGAGCGGCCCACCTCAATTCGCGCCCTTCGACGCTATTTGGGGATGGCGAATTATTACCGCCGCTTCATAAGCAATTTCAGTGAGATAACCGCGCCTCTCACTAATTTGCTTCGTAAAAAGCCAAAGACAATCGTTTGGAACGAGCAAGCTGAAAAAGCATTCATTGACATCAAAGAATGCCTAATTGCTGCTCCAGTTCTATGCAATCCTGACTTCTCTCGACCGTTTCAAATTCAGAGCGACGCGAGTGATACTGCGATTGCGGCAATACTGACGCAGCAGTATGACGAAGGAGAAAAAGTTGTCGCATACTTTTCTCAGAAGCTCACTCCTGCTCAGCAAGCGTATGCAGCTTCAGAGAAAGAAGGACTTGCTGTTCTGTCTGCAATCGAAAAGTTCCGACCTTACATAGAGGGAACTCACTTCGTTGTCATTACTGACGCATCGGCGCTCACATACATCATGCGTGGGAGGTGGCGAACTTCTTCACGTTTAAGCCGATGGAGTATCGAGCTACAGAGCTACGACCTCGAGATAAAGCATCGACGGGGGAAAGAGAACATCATTCCCGATGCACTATCAAGAGCCGTTGAGAGCATGGATGTTGAAGACTCAGGAGATACCTGGTACTCCGATTTGATGAACAAGGTGAGAGAGTCTCCCGAGGACAATCTCGACTACAAAATCGAAAATGGAAAACTCTTCAAACTTTTGCCGACTAAAACCGATGTTTTAGATTACACACATCAATGGAAATTATGTGTGCCTCATGATTTACGATCTCAGGTGCTAAAAGAAGAGCACGACGACTCATTGCATATTGGTTTCGAGAAAACATTAGACCGAGTGAGAAAATTGTATTTTTGGCCGAAGATGTCTGCTTCTGTCCAGAGGCACGTCCAGCAGTGTAGAATTTGTAAGGAAACGAAACCGGCTAATGTTTCTCAACATCCTGAAATGGGGAAACCAAGACTAGTAACCAAGCCATTCCAAATATTGTCCATTGACTATATACAATCATTGCCCAGAAGCAAATCTGGCAATGCGCATCTTCTAGTCCTTTTGGACTTGTATTCAAAGTGGACAGTGTTAGTACCCGTTCGAAAGATATCCACTAGTCTAACCATAAAAATCCTTGAAGAACAGTGGTTCCGAAGATTTTCAGTTCCGGAGATCTTGATATCGGACAATGCGTCGAGCTTTGTCAGCCACGATTTCAAAAGCTTCCTTGAGCGATTCCATGTGAAACACTGGACGAATGCTCGACACCACAGTCAAGCCAATCCTGTGGAGAGGCTAAATCGTAGCATCAATGCGTGCATCAGAACCTACGTGAAATCGGACCAGAGGTTGTGGGACACTCGCATTTCCGAGGTAGAGCATGTGATCAACACAACTCGACACTCATCGACTGGTTTCACACCATACAGGATTGTGTTTGGACATGAGATTGTCTCTTCTGGTGACCAGCACATCCGAGAAGTAGACGTGAGAGATTTGTCTCCCGAGGAACGAATTGAGCAGAAGCAAGCTGCTGATAACAAGCTCGCTGATCTCGTTCGGAGAAACCTCGAAAAGGCACATGAGCACAGTCGTCGCAATTACAATTTACGGTACAATAAACCCTCACCGGTGTACCAAGTAGGTCAGCAAGTCTATCGTCGAAATTTCACTCAGTCGTCTGCAGCAGAATCCTATAATGCTAAACTAGGTCCAACTTACATCCCTTGTACAGTAGTCGCACGTAGAGGAACTAACTCTTACGAGCTAGCTGATGATCAGGGGAAGATCGTCGGAATCTTCTCCGCTGCTGATCTTAAGCCAGGAGTCGCAATTTCTGAATGAGTTGTCTTGTATGTCCATGTCAAGTCATTGTCAGGTCAGTTGGTGAATTCTACCCAATGTAGTATAGTCGTTTTGTCCGAGATAAACAGAAACGTCCTTAGTTCCAGTCAAGTGAACCTAGTTGGTTCTTCCCCAAACCCCAAGCGACCGAATCCACAGAACTCCTTGGCCGACGTTCCGGTTCCGAAGGACAGCAAAGCCGCGTGGACGGAACCCCTAGGACGGGTAGGTCCTAGTAGTTGGGTCCAACGTACGTCCATTTCCAGTACCCGTTCGGCGTTTCCACGCTGTCACCTTTACCGAAAGAGTTCCGCAGTCTACCGTACCACCATCCCTCCAGAGATCCCGAGCATACCGGCCGGTTAAGTAAAATTATAATTAATAACCACACTACACTATACACCCACCCACACAGTTATGTACATTTAGGTCAATATAAAAGTAAAATTGTGAACCACTACAGTTTTCATTACACCCATCCCAATATCCGAGGTCTGATTAACCTACTAGAGAACTCCAGCCGACCTTGAGACCAGAGGGGTGCTCCAGATCGCGCTAGCCAAGAAAAGAGGTCCTTGACGCACCCAACCTCAAAAGGCAGGCCGTTGCTTAGCCAAGCTTGCCGAGGTCTTTGTCCTGGTAACCCACGTGTTGCCCAACCTAGCAGTAACAATTTCTCCGTCCTCCCATAGCTTCAGTAGTTACTTGAAGGATCGATTGATAAAGCTGTTCACTTCCGTGCTCGACCTGGATCTCGTTCTTCTCAGGAACCTTACAGTTCTTCAGCTCGCTAACAACCTTTTTATCCTCTCCTATAGTTGATGAGTCTATAGCTCGATCGTCAACATCAACATTCACCCTGTTTATTGCTATATTTCCATTCTCGCCGTTCAACAACTAGTAAAAGTGCTTGTTCCACTTGGCAGCTACCGCCATTTTATCGGTTAGTAAATTTACTTCTCGAGCATTGCACATGGTGGGCACTGATGTAAACGTATTGTGCCGAGCGCCATTGACCGTTGCATGAAATCTTCACATATCGTTCCGGTTCATGCTATCTTGAGCTTCAGCTACCACACATCCTTCGTGCTGCCTTTTCTTTCTGCGGTGGATTTCCTTTTCTTTGGCTCTCACTTTGGCCTTGTATCGCTTTCTGTCTTGTCGGGTACCGTCCACAAGCATACGGCTTTTGGCGATATTTTTTACGTGTGCCACTGGCACTCTTCATCGAAACAGTCGTTTCGTCTTCGTTGATTGCACAGCACCAATTATTTCCCGCGCCGTTGTTATCACAGCTTCGTGAATAGGGACTCACAGGCTGTTGACATCTCAAGAAACGTTGATTCTATCCAACTGCTCGTCTAGCTGCTGGTGGTACTGTGCAGTTACTCCATCAGTCGACAAGCGATGGATGTTAAAGAGCAGCGTTCTATTAGTTTTGGAATTCGTGATGCTGGATAACCGCGCCCGAATTCAAGCTATAAAGAGATAATGATACGAGACGATATTTGGGTCTAAAAAGGTCCTGACATCCATGACATCTGAGAAATGTCGCTCATCAATCAGCACGTGGTCTATTTGGGATCAGGCATCACCACTCGGGTGTCGCCAGGTGTGTTTGGGGATATTGTATCGGCGTGCGAAGTAGGTAGTGCTGATTGCCAGCCCTCTGGTAACAACGAAGGTTATTAACCGCTGGCTAATGACCATCGGAAGAAGTCTTCTTTCCCGATCGGATTATCTTTCGTTGGTGTTTATATGCTGATCAGGCTGTAGTTGAAGAACTTGCCCTTCATTCTCAACACACAGATTCGGTCGCTTACCGGTTTCCGCCGAATAATTCTCGTCATCTGCTTCCCAATCACAATAAAGCCAACTCCACATACTTGAATGAGGTGTTGGCGGTGGGTTCCACCACTCGAAATTCACGTCCTCCGGTTTTCGGCCAGCGTATTTCCTGGAAAGGGCCCCAGATAGCCGTAGCGGTAAGCGCACAACTATTCAGCAAGACCAAGCTGAGGGTCGTGGGTTCGAATCCCACCGGTCGAGGATCTTTTCGGGTTGGAAATTTTCTCGACTTCCCTGGGCATAGAGTATCTTCATACCTGCCACACGATATACACATGCAAAAATGGTCATTGGCATAGTAAGCTCAGTTAATAACTGAGGAAGTGCTCATTAGAACACTAAGCTGAGAAGCAGGCTCTGTCCCAGTGGGGACGAAACGCCAGAAAGAAGAAGAAGAATTTTCTGATAATTTCACGCCACAGATCAGGAGTCAAACACGCGCAAGGTTCATTTAAAGTTCTCAAGTTTCGAGATCCGGCTTTCCAATCGTTGTTCTTTATTCGTTGCAGGGTCTGTTACCGTAAAATCTAGGGTTGCGTGACCTACATCGTGCAAGGGGCTGCCTCCTCGGTGCTGACACGATATAGCATTGTCCGTTTGATCTTAACATGATGACCATGGTCATAGCCTTCACAAGCATCCATCTTTAGCAGGGCTTTGGACCTGTACCTCTGGTTCGCAATAACATGAAGTTCTTTTGGAGCAGCCATGCGCTAGCAGAGTTCAGCAAGAACTGAGGTCAATTGTTCTCCGCAGTAGGATTCGTCAGATGATGATAGTAGCTGATTTCGAGAAATTGTTTTTGCAAATATGCACGAGTTTGGAGGATACCCCGATACAATGTGTACCGATCATTCCATGAACAAATTCCGTTTTTAAAACGAAATTCGGACCCACGATGCCAGGATCTGTCTCTGTAAAAACCACTGCAGTGCATTGTTTCTCGGCTACTTCGATAGCACCAAAAGTCTTTGAAAGAGTCAAAAAGGTGATGCCTTGTGCGTCAAAGCGAACGACCCAAGGACGTACACATACATCTTTAGAGAAGTGCAAGAAGACCTAAAGCTTAAGTATTAGGGAAGGTTCGTCGTAGATCCCAGGCACTCTCGGAAAAGCGTGAAAGTCTGTGTGCTTCGACTCGAATTCGAAGAGCTTGACTTTCATGAGCTGGTCGCAAAAACTCTGAGCAACAAAGCAAACTTGACAGCCGTATCATAGGACGGATGAAATCACAACTAAAGATGTACCTAGCAGATGGTCCTGTGACCATCCGCCTGAGCAAGTCTTATGGAGTAACTCGGAGACCCCCGAGCTGTAACGTAGCTAGGGAGTGCGGTCCGCACCGGTCCCCGGGTTCTTAGAGGCCCCGAGATCATGGTGATAATTTATCATAGTATTAGAAATTGAGTTTTTCACAAATTAAAATTTATCGAGGCAAGGAAAATCAGGTTTGAAGGGGCCCCTGTATCATCTAGTATATTGATAAGGGCAGCGTTTATTTCAACACTATAGAAGAGCACTTTTTAACAGAACATCGTGGTTTTGGATTGAAACATACACTATTTTGTCATTCGTCGAATATCAGGAAACATTTCATTATGAGCCATATCCTGAGCCAAGCCGAAATGAATATTTTTACACAATACTTTATATATTCTTGAAAAGTACCAAAACATATTTCGATAACACGAACAAAGATGACAAAGGTCTCTAAAGTATCTATTCTACGTAAAACATCCTATTTATCTAAAGTTTATTGTTCCATTTTCGCAACGTAATGAATCTTGATAAAAATTCTTTAGGCTCCAGATATCATATTTTTATCTTCATAAATTCTTCTAGAAAAAGACAAAGACTTCTCCAGGGACCCCCCAAGAATTCTTAAGGACATTCCACTAACAATTCTAGCAGGAATTTGTCTTAAATGATTTCTTAAGATGTGCTAAGAGGAATTCCTTCAAAATTTGCTCCAGAAAATCCTTTAACAGTCCAACAACGGAATCACAACGAAAATTCTTTCATAAATCCTTGTAACACTAAGATATCTTAATCCTACAGATTTTTTCCACGAAAATAACAAAAGTTTGTACTACGATTGGTGTAATTTGTGTAAATTATTTCTCACGTGGCATTTTTTTTTTGGAAGAAATACTTCTAGCCATTTTCGGAACCTATCTTTTAATAATTACCACACTGGTTATTTCAGGAATTGCTCCATCAATTCTTTCAAGGATTTTCATTCCAAGGATTCTCATAAATTTGCACTAAGGATTCCTCATACATTACTTTCAAAGATTTCTGGAATTATTTTTGAAATTGAATTACAGTTGACTCTCCACATCTCGATGTTCTACATCTCGATATCTCTCCCTATGTCGATGATTTCATAAGTCCCTTCAGTCTGCATACATTTTCACTCTCCATATCTCGATATCCTCCTTATCTCGTTATCTCCATAGCTCGATGTGTATCAGTTGATTTTTCGTTCTCAATTTTCTCTCCGTAGGTCGATATGATTAATATCGAAGGTTACTAGACCAAAGTTTTGGGATTCAAAACAAATTAGGAGCGCAAAATGACGTTTGTTTGTGTATTACTTTCTTGGCAACGGAGTGTTTTTTAATCTAGTAGTCATCAAAAATTGGTTCTTTGTCTCGATCTCTCCCTATCTCGATGGTCCCTTCGATATCGAGATCAAAACCACAAAAAAACCACAAAATCCTTCAGCAATTAGTGTTGTTGCTCCTCACAGTTCAACTCGAGATTTTCCAGGGGTTTCCTCTAGCAAATTTTGGTTGGGTAATGTTTCAATTATTTTATTATTAGGTTCTCTGAAGACTCATCCAAGACATACTCAAGAAGAGATCCGGAGATCTTTTAAAGACTTCTCTCTTGTAGGAATTCATCGTATCATGTATTACATCAGTGAAATCTTTACTACCTACTTCGTTTAGAAATATATCTAGATTTTTAAGGGATTCCCTCCAATAAAAATCTGAAATATTTCCTTAGCATCTTTTTGGACCAATTCCTAAATAAATCTTGTAACAATTCTTTAATGACTAATGTTCGCCGCAACAGCCCCTCGTACCGAGAACCTCTGTGATGAGCAACAGTGAGCAACTACCTGTTCTATTCCGCTCATCTGACAACTACAAACGGTCAGAAACGGTGACGAGCAAAAACAATAGTAAACAGCGATAGTGAATAGACTCGAATTATTGATAAAGTTATTGAATTACTAAAATTATCCTACAAAAGGTGAAATATTATTTATACTTAAAATTACATGAAAACTTACAAGCTACTTACAGGCTAAAGAATAAAATTTGAATTTGTGTTGTGGATAGATTAAAATTTAGAACGGAGACCGAATTGTAGGTAAACTCATGAATTAATTTATGATCACCATATTTGGACTTATTGGTCATTGCTGGAAGAACTCCCATCACATATATCTATCCCAACAACTAATTAAGAGTTTTTTGAGGGAATCTGTGGAAAAAAATCAGTAAGTATCATTGGAAAAAGTTCTAATTGAGTTTTTCAAGGTACCTCGAACTAAAATTCTGGAGGATCCTTGGGAAGTCTGTCTTCGAATTAATAGTTAAAGCAAACTTTTATGAAATACCTGGTTTGCATTCTGATGAAATTTCTTAATAAAATCGATAAATCCCACAGAATCTTTTAGAAAGACGCTCTGAGAGTTGTCTAGCCGGATTGCTAGAGGAATCTTTACCGAAATGTAGTTGCTGTTCAGCCTAATCTTGATTTCATTTTTCTGGCATGAGGTCTCTAAAGGTCCTTTCTTTAAATACTGATCTGCTACAGCCCTGAAGTGGTTGTATCGGTATATAACTCTCCATTAACTGACATTTTGACAACTAAATAAAACTTAAAAACGATTTCAACACAAGGTCCATTATTTTCAATGTCAATCTGTTGATTAAATGTATATTATTGATTGGCACATATTTGGAAGGGTGATTTGATTCCGGAAAGTGCGATTTTGATTCCGCACCGGGCCCCGAAAACGCTAGCTACGCCACTGCCTCAAGGTAGACTGTGGAGCAGTACAGTCAGGCTATATACATACATTTTGCACGCTACCTAGTAGTACCTACCTGGTTGGTACATGCTGGACGTGGCATACTTCATACTTCGTACAGCTTTCCTGGGAAACTCTCAAGATTGATTGAAGCAACGATGGACGGTGTGCAAACTGCTTGAAGAACTCGGGCGAACACTCCAGTTCGTTCTAGTCCCTCTGGGGACTACGACAAGGTGATGGACTTTCGTGCCTGATGTTCAACATTGCGCTTGGAGGTGCCATGCTGAAAGCCGGAGATGCAACATCTCTGGAAGTCTAATAACTAAATACGAAGGCGCGTCATGTACTGAAGTCGTGCCTACTATTGGCTCCAGAAGAAACTTTGGTCAAGAAAGATTCACTCCCGCATCAAATTCACGATGTACAAAACGCTCATAAGACCGGTAGTCCTCTACGGGCATGAAACGTGGAGATACTCGAGGAGAATTTGCAAGCTCTTGAGTTTTTCGGGGTTGGTGTCAGGCCCTGCAAGCCAGCCGTAAAAAAATCAAGCAACGAATAATCAACGAGAGAATACGAACCGGAACAATCGGCGAAGACCACAGCGACGTAAAGGGACTAGCGATTGGAAGCTCGGTACGTGGAACTGTAAATCTCTCAACTTCATCGGGAGCACACGCATACTCGCCGACGTGCTGAAGGACCGTGGATTCGGCATCGTAGCATTGCAGGAAGTGTGTTGGAAGGGATCAATGGTGCGAACGTTTAGAGGTAACCATACCATCTACCAGAGCTGCGGCAATACACATGAGCTGGGAACACCTTTTATAGTGATGAGTGATATGCAGAGGCGCGTGATCGGGTGGTGGCCGATCAATGAGAGAATGTGCAAGTTGAGGATCAAAGGCCGGTTCTTCAACTTCAGCATAATAAACGTGCACAGCCCTCACTCCGGAAGCACTGATGATGATAAAGACGCTTTTTACGCGCAGCTTGAACGCGAGTACGACAGTTGCCCAAGCCACGACGTCAAAATCATCATAGGAGATCTAAACGCTCAGGTTGGCCAGGAGGAGGAATTCAGACCGACGATTGAAAAGTTCAGCGCCCACCGGCTGACGAACGAAAACGGCCTACGACTAATTGATTTTGCCGCCTCCAAGAATATGGCCATTCGTAGCACCTACTTCCAGCACAGCCTTCCGTACCGATACACCTGGAGATCACCACAGCAGACAGAATCGCAAATCAACCACGTTCTGATTGATGGTCGGCACTTCTCCGACATTATCGACGTCAGGACGTATCGTGGCGCTAACATCGACTCTGACTACTATCTGGTGATGGTCAAACTGCGCCCAAAACTCTCCGTCGTTAACAACGTACGGTACCGACGGCCGCCCCGGTACGACCTAGAGCGGCTCAAGCAACCGGATGTCGCAGCGGCATACGCGCAGCAACTCGAGGCTGCATTACCGGAAGAGGGTGAGCTGGACGAAGCCCCTCTTGAGGACTGCTGGAGAACAGTAAAAACAGCCATCAACGATGCAGCTGAGAGCAACGTCGAGTACGTGGGACGGAGTCGACGGAACGATTGGTTCGACGAGGAGTGCCAGGAGGTTTTGAAGGAGAAGAATGCAGCGCGGGCGGTCATGCTGCAGCAAGGGACCCGGTAGAACGTGGAACGCTATAAACGGAAACGGCAACAGCAGACCCGCCTCTTTCGGGAGAAAAAACGCCGCCTGGAGGAGACGGAGTGCGAGGAGATGGAACAGCTGTGCCGGTCTCAGGAAACGCGTAGGTTCTATCAGAAGCTCAACGCATCCCGCAACGGCTTCGTGCCGCGAGCCGAGATGTGCAGGGATAAGGATGGGAGCATTCTGACGGACGAGCGTGAGGTGATCGAAAGGTGGAAGCAGCACTTCGACGAGTATCTGAATGGTGCTGAGAGCACAGGCAATGAAGGACGGGACAACGGAGGAAATGCCTTCGTCAGTACTGCAGAAGATGGAAACCAACCAACCCCCACTTTGAGGGAGGTTAAGGATGCCATTCACCAGCTCAAGAACAATAAAGCTGCTGGTAAGGATGGTATCGGAGCTGAACTCATAAAGATGGGTCCGGAAAGGCTGGCCATTTGTCTGCATCGGCTGATAGGCACAATCTGGGAAGCAGAACAGCTACCGGAGGAGTGGAAGGAAGGATCTCGTGAATACCAGGTCCCAACGCATCACCTTTTCATCGATTTCAAGGCGGCATACGACAGTATCGACCGCGTAGAGCTATGGAAAATCAAGGACGAGAACAGCTTTCCCGGGAAGCTCACGAGACTGATAAGAGCGACGATGGAAGGTGTGCAAAATTGTGTGAAGGTTTCAGGCGAACACTCCAGTTCGTTTGGATCCCACCGGGGACTACGACAAGGTGATGGACTTTCGTGCCTGTTGTTCAATATTGCGCTAGAAGGTGTTATGCGGAGAGCCGGGCTTAACAGCCGGGGTACGATTTTTACGAGATCCAGTCAATTTGTTTGCTTCGCGGATGATATGGACATCGTCGGCCGAACATTTGAAAAGGTGGCAGACCTGTACACCCGCCTGAAACAAGAGGCAGCAAAAGTTGGACTGGTGGTGAATGCGGCCAAGACAAAGTACATGCTAGCTGGTGGGGCCGAGCGCGACAGGGCTCGCCTAGGTAGCAGTGTTACGATAGACGGGGATACGTTCGAGGTGGTCGACGAGTTCGTCTACCTTGGATCCTTGCTTGATCCTCCAGAAGAAGCTGCGGTCAAAAAAGATTCACGCCCGCACCAAATGTACCATGTACAAAACGCTCATAAGGCCGGTAGTCTTCTACGGGCATGAAACGTGAACGATGCTCGAGGAGGACCTGCAAGCACTTGGAGTCTTCGAACGTCGGGTGCTTAGGACGATCTTCGGCGGTGTGCAGGAGAACGGTGTGTGGCGGCGAAGGATGAACCACGAGCTTGCCCAACTCTACGGCGAACCCAGTATCCAGAAGGTGGTCAAAGCTGGAAGGATACGATGGGCAGTAGACAGTTTCACAAAAATCAAAATTTCTGGGATTCAACCAGTCGCCTCCTAGTCCTAGTTGCAATATTAAAACAAACTACCTGACAAATTTTCATCCAATTTGGAGAAGATTAGGAGGTGCCTCAAGCCGAATTTGTGTTTTTTGGCTATTTTTTACATTCAAAAAATTCTAACGAGAATTTGGAAAAACAAAAATCAAAATAAATACCACTAGTTGAACATATCATTAGTACTTTACAACTTTTGAGAACACTGTATGCCGATTAGAGATGGTTCTGACCTCATAATATTGATTTCTGTTAATTAAAGTACCTGTAAAACATACATTTTTATACAGATTTTGTTCTACGAGATCCTTAACCTCATGCCTAATCTTAAAAGTTCTACCGTAGTTTCATTTCTTTGTCATTTGTGAACATTATTGTAGTACACCATTTTTGTATCCGAATTACAGATAAATTGTAAAAAATCATCGGAAATACGACATTCTTCATTCCCCTGCATTTAGAGCTGCTGCCAAATGGCGCAATTGCTGACATCAGTGATGCATTTGAACGCGTTCAGTTCGCGTTCCAGTTCAATTTTTTGAACGCAGCGATCAAGTAGGCTTGAACATTGAGCAGTTCAAAAATATGAACCCGTGCGAGCCAAAAAACGAACCCAATTGACTTTGACTGATACACGGCAAAAATCTATGTCAAAGTTATGTTTAGAAATTTAAAACAGCAAGAGCAGTATGATTTTTCTGTTCATGAAAATTTAAGACGATCAATTCATTCATTCATCACGTTAGAGCTCCAATCTAAATTGTGAACTGAACGGGCCGTTCTTGAGCAGCGGCTGGCTCTTGCTCGGAAGTTCATTGTCTACTGCGTTCTCGTGCAAATTTGGATCGGGCTCCGTTCACTTTTGGCTCGCGTTCAGTTCATAATGCATTACTGGCTGACATGTTACAAAATTGAACATAGTAGCTTTGCTTTTTCAATGATGGATGATGATTGAAGAAAACATCTATCAAATAACATCAACGCAGTTGTGTTTCAATCAACATTCGCATTTGATGCCAAGCAATTACATATGTGATATAGCCAAGAGGCCAAGCTTCTCGACTACTGATCTTGAGGATCAGAGTTTGATTACCGGAGTTCATTTAGAGTGTTGTTTTTTGCCATTAACCAATTGACATGAGGCCAAAAAATTTCATCATGATTTGTTGTTCAAAAGTGCATCTTGTGGCTGAGTCTTAATCAATAGGACTCACAAAAATCTCCCACTCCTAAGTGAATGAAGAGAAATGTTCAAGTAATGATTCGCGCCTTTAGTCCTTTTTCTATGCTGCATATAATAAACATTGGTTTCACTCGAAAAAAAGAATCATAATTGAACTCCGATCCTCAAGATCGGTAGTCGAGAAGCTTAACCTTGGGGCTATATCACATTTGCAATTGCTTGGCATCAAATGCGAATGTTGTTTGAAGCACGACTGCGTTGATGACATTTGCTAGATGTTTTCTTCAATCATCATCCATCATTGAAAAAGCAAAGCTACTATGTTCAATTTTGTAACATGTCAGCAATTGCGCCATTTGGCAGCAGCTCTAAATGCAGGGGAATGAGGAATGTCGTACTTCCGACGATTTTTTACAATTTATCTGTAATTCGGATACAAAAATGGTGTACTACAATAATGTTCACAAATGACAAAGAAATGAAACTACGGTAGAACTTTTAAGATTAGGCATGAGGTTAAGGATCTCGTAGAACAAAAACTGTAGAGAAATGTATGTTTTACAGGTACATTAATTAACAGAAATCAATTTTATGAGGTCAGAACCATCTCTAATCGGCATACAGTGTTCTCAAAAGTTGTAAAGTACTAATGATATGTTCAACTAGTGGTATTTATTTTGATTTTCGTTTTTCCAAATTCTCGTTAGAATTTTTTGAATGTAAAAAAAAGCCAAAAAACACAAATTCGACTTGAGGCACCTCCTAACCTTCTCCGAATTGGATGAAAATTTGTCTGGTAGTTTGTTTTAATATTGCAACTAGGACTAGGGGGTGACTGGTTGAATCCCAGAAATTTTGATTTTTGTGAAACTGTCTAATGGGCAGGGCATGTTGCAAGAATGCCGGACAGCAACCCTGCAAAGATGGTGTTCGCTTCGGATCCGGTTGGTACAAGAAAGCGTGGAGCGCAGCGAGCTAGGTGGGCGGATCAAGTGCGTATCGATTTGGCGAGCGTGGGGCAGAACCGTGGATGGAGAGACGCGGCCACGAACCGAGTATTGTGGCGTGAAATTGTTGATTCAGTGTTATCTGTGTAGATGTTAACTAAATAAATGAAATGAGTTTTTCGAATGCCGAGTGCTAAGGACGATCTACGAGCTCGTCCAACTCTACGGCGAACCAAGTATCATGAAGGTAGCCAAAACTGGAAGGATACGCTGGGCAGGGCATGTTGCAAGAAAGCCGGACAACAGTCCTGTAAAGATGGAGTTCTCTTCGAATCCAGTCGGAACAGGAAGGCGGGGGGCGCAGCGAGCTAGGTGGATTGACTAGGTGCACCAGGACCTAGAGAGCGTGGGTCGCAGTCGAGGATGAAGAGAAGCGGCCATGAACCGAGTGAATTGGTGAAAAGTGTTGGCAAGGTTTTATCAAGTTAATTGATGTAGAGCCAAAAAAATAAATCAATAAATAACGTATATCGCCTCCACTTCAGTACTCTTTTGTACTATCTTATAAGAGTTTGTGTTGCTAACTTACGAACGCTAGATTGTACAGCATGCCAGAAGTTCTGACTAAGCTGAATTTTAGGTTGTGTGACGAAGGCTCCATTAGCACATTGGCTGGGAATCTATCATTGATGTGACTTTCTGCAATCCGCTACTGGGAAGGATTAGCGACAAGTATACATATAATGACCATGATGCGATTTACTCCAAAGTTGGCCGGCTCCAACCCGTGCAGCTATGCTCACAGCACGATCAAACGATGTAGCTGCCGTCACTGTTCGATGATGATGAATCAGAGGCCGCAAGAGGTTGCTAGACATTAGTGTGCTTCTTGATGTAGCCAACCTTTGCAACAGTCTGAAGGTCGATAGCCTTTGCTGATAGCGTTCCCAGATAGGTTCAGGATAGTGCTGCAAAATGTCTGGCTTCTTCCCAGACAGACGAAAGGCTCGAATGCATCTGGATCAAGCATCTTACGAGCTCATATGCCTGCTAGATACTCTTGGGAAGCTTATTGATTTATTGGAAAGGCAGTTGGTTTCCAAAAAGGAATCACGACGGTGGGTCGTCCGGAAAGTCGTCAAGAGCGTAATGATGGAGAAGACGGAAGATACGATCGATTAAGTGCCATATAGTAAAGAACGTCGCGTTCAACAGTGTTGGCGTTGCACAAAATTTGAGTCCCAGAAAACTCGCACAATAGCTGAGAACTTATTTCCAACACCGATTTCTGATCTGGGGGATTGTGGAACGATTATCAACCAAAGCCACAGCTGGAATACCACAAGCCTTCATAATTGGCATATCCCACTAGAATGTCATATATACCGTTTTGTCTCAAATTCCGAACAGACTCATATTCCTAACACTCGGGTTTTGTATGGCGATTTGGTTGAAATGCTTCGCTGAAATATGTCATCGAATTGATAGCAAATGGCAGTCAATTGCAAATCAATTTAAACATATTCCCATTTATTTTAGACCTCGGGAGTAGTGAAGATTCGTTACCCGCATAAAAAAATACAATTCGCCTTATAACCTCAACAGTTTGTTTCTTCTAACCGTTAATGTTAGTGTATCATAAACAGTCGATTAAATGTTGAACAATTTGAAACCTAAAGCTTTTCACTATTAAGAACAGTTTGAGGCAACCAAATCAAATTGTGACAATACATCATAATGCTCAGTAATTGTAAAATTGTATAAAGATAAAAAATGTTGCGAAATGGTAGAAACATACTGCCACCTTTCGTAAAATGGTTTGAGCATATATCTGAACGACACACATACAAACATGTACTTCACAATATGATACTTTTATTCAACAGTTTGGCAAACAGTTGTATGTATTGAGATTAGTGAGCACACTATATATGAAAATTTGCAACATTTTGCTGCAAACTGTCATGTTTATTTTGTTGGATCCAGTCAGAGTAATTGAGAATCAAGTTTAAGTGAAGTTATTTAGTACTATAACACGATAAAATAGATCCTGTTTCCTCTTCGGGAACACCCGAAAATCCATAAGATAAGAAAATTATGTATGTACCAAGTGCAAGGGCCTCTCTCCATCGAGCAGCGCTGAAATTCCATCGCAGAATTCTGCCAGTATTCAAAGTCAGTTTTTTTTTTGTCAAACAGATCCGCATTCCAACCGGGTTCCACATTCTGATGGATGGTGCGAATTTGCATCCGTGAGCTGTTACTACTGGAGTGCATTTGACGAATCCTTGTCAATGATCGCCTGTAAATTGAGTGACTGCAGTGTGAATGCGTAGGTTAATATTCCGCCGGAAAGAAAATGGATTCAGACCAAGGATCAAGCTCAACAGCGGATGTTTTTTGGTTGGGCTGATTTGTGTGTTGTAAAAATGTTATGAAAATGAGCATATTTTGATTGAAATGTTGTGAAAAATGGTGCTTGATTTATTTGTATAACTTTATCGCGTAATGTCTCAAATAAAATTTAATATAATACAATCCATTGCTTTTCGTGTTCTTTTCATAAGTGACGTCATTCTATATTCAAACTAAAAACTAAAACATGTGTTATTCGAATTATGCTCAATTTTTGATGTATTTCCATGGTGATACTTACAATAACATAGGTACTGTTCAGGTTTTTAGTTTGGACATACTGTTTCTATTAGTAGAGGTTCACTAGAGAGCAGTACGGCATACGGTTGAAATACCATAACGCATCACAATCCAACAACTTCACATACATTATTGTTTATTTTTCAATTAAACAGGACAACTATTTAAATACGGTTTGCTTTACAGTGAATTGGGCAAAAATGGATAATATATTGACTGTTTGATAAATTGTAAACTAAAAATTTTGTTCAGAAAAATCGGCGTTTGTAACCATTCAAACATAACTTAACCGCCTATTTCCCACATTGTTATTTTCCTGAAAACCATTTACCAAACTGTAAAACCTATTTCTGGTACAGTTGTCATATAGTTATTTTTGGTGATTTTCAAAACTGTTTACATATTGTTACAAATGGTGGTGAATAGTATAGGAAACAGTGAATGTATGGTTTATGATTATGCGGGAGGTTAGTAGAACTAGCTCAGATAAATTTATTTGCGAAATTATTCATTTGAATACGATTCATTCGTGGTGTTCGGAATTTGAATCAAGGTGTTCGGAATATGAGACAGAATGAACGCAGTTTTCGGCATTTGAATCAAAATGTGGTTTTAAACTTTTACGTAAAAACAATACCAAACAAGTTTAAATAATCATTTTCGTTGGCATACCCAGCAGCCAACAGTCAGACTTGGCGAAGAAATTGAAATTTTCACAAATATCATCTAATTTTTGCCCATAAGATGCATTTGAAGTCACGGTTAACCTTAAGTGTTCGGAATATGAGTCAAAACGGTACCTACTCTAAAACATCCCAAAAGAGTTGAGATCGCCAGTTACACGCACGATTTCGTATTGATAATAATGATGGTTGAAGTCAAGCCCCAATTGAAGCATCACAAGTCTGAGTGTTTGTTGAAGACTAACTTCATAGCGGTTAAAGGAGTCGAGGGGAACTAAAGCATCCAGGAGTCATGTGTGGACGATCGTCTGTCTAAATTTCAACACCCGGGATGATTTTGCCAGTGGCAAAGCTACAAATACGGGAAGCATCCATTTGACACAGTTCTTATTTTAGTACATCTGTTTCTGGAAGAACCTGCACTGGGTTGAACATGTAATAATTACCTTTTGTGCGGAATATAAGAACGTACACGCTCAAAAAGAATTCCGAAAAACGTGAACTGTCAAAAATAGACCGTGAACTACCGTCGCGTTATCATAAACGTTCTCGGAACCAGGCAACACATTCATCTAAACATGATCTAGTTTACGGTGTATTTTTGCTTGCTCACGTGTTTATGACAGCTGTTCACGGATGCTAGAACGGATTTTTTTTTTTCCATGTAGATGAGTCATCAAAACACGTATTGGGTAAAATGTGTCGAAGCACTAGATTTTGGTTAACAGGGTTCTGACACCAAGCTCTATACGGAGATCTGCTATGAGATCGGCCACAATCTGCTGGTAAGCTCATGGAGGAGATAGAGGTATCGAAAAAAAGGGATGCGGGAGACTTTCCTTCCTCGGGGAACCATCCTCCAGACTAAGCTTAGGCAAAGTCCACCGCCTGGACTTGTCGAACTGTTTGTGATCAAGTGGTTGAAGGTCATTGGGCCCAGAAGAGCACAAGTCGTGGATTATTAAGTAAGCAACTGCGCCGGTAGGGTTTGAACTGTTAGTTGCTCTACATATCCACAGTTGTCGTGGAAAGGATTTTGTGTTCGACTCACACTAATTCATGGAAAGCGAACTGTCAGATTCAGAAATTGTGTTCCATGATATAGATCAAGTTTTTTTTTTTTTGAATATAAATTTGGGAAGATTTCTTTGTAATGATTGAAGCTTAAAAACATTAAATGAAAAAACGCCAAACTGGTGTCGTAACATTCCTACACAGAATGTTTCAAAGACCAGCTTGAAAATATGTATTTCAGTCAACGGCTCTTAACAGAAAATTACTAAAACTAGCAAAAACTTGTTCATTCCTTACGGCGTGTGCAAACTGTAGGTGCTAACTTTTCCATCATCTTCCAGCGTGGTGGTGGCCGCTTTGTACCCGGTCTTCTGCCCGTTGATATTGTGCTGTTCGCTTTCCGCTGTCGACAACGAGCTGTACGTTTTGACTTTACCATCGTCTCCATACTAGAATTATAATTAACAGAAAATTAGGTCATGAAACTATACAATCTGCCCACAGAACTCACCTTCTGTCCCGATGCCCACTTGGAACTGCTGGACCAAGATTTTGTTCGCTTGAATCCACCACCAAGACCTCCACCGATGTCACTGCTCGTGTCGTCATTGTTTGCAGCGAACCGATTCTCCAAATCAATTGCCGAACTGCCACTGACCGCTCCGTTGTAAGCGTTCTTGGCCTGCAGTCGAGCCAAACGTTCCGATTCGCTCATGATCGAGCTCAACTCAGTACCACTGCCGCCAAATTCCATGCCCACGGCACCAAATCGCTGACCCAAGGCGTCATTCGTAATGGGGACATACCCGCCAACTCTCTGTTGATTTAGGGCACTTTGCGAATCGTAAGCCGAGTAGCGAGATCCCTGGTTTGCAGTAGCAGCAATCGATCCTGCAGCAGGATAATACCATCCACCGGCATTCGAGCGGTGTTGTTGCGAAGCAGAGTATTGCGAGGAAGATGCGCTGCTTTCTCGTTGTCTTTGTGACTCCGATGTGGCTGCCACAGGGATCGGCACGTAGGATGCTCCCGACTGGGCACGCTGCTGTTCCTGCGAGGTGTATTTGGAAGCTGTTGAGGCGGTGTTCAAGGCTACTGGAAGGTAGCTGCTGCTACCCTTCCTACTGTATTCTTCATTATGTTCCTCTGCTTCCTCGTGATTAGAGGACGATGTCACTAGGGGAACAGTAGAGAATCTAAGATTGGTTCCTGTCTCGGACGCTTGACTGTGGGCTTCCTGGGATTGCTGGGAAGATGCCAAGTGATTGTTGTAAATTGGCTGATAAGTGGGTCGAACGAATTGAGCCTGGGAGTGTTGATTGGAGTGCGCAGAGAGATCCGAGGAAACACCGTATACTGGTTGAACGCCATGGATGACGTACGTTTGTTGATCCTTGGCAGCGGAATACTGATTGGACGAGGTGCGCGCAGGATAGACTACGGGAGCTTGATAGACAGAACCCTGGTTGTTCGAGAAACGGGCAGAAGTGTCGAGACCTCCGGTGCTGAACGGACCGTAAACTGGGACGGGTTGTCTGTAGACTACGTAGGTATTGGATGGCGTGTAACGTTGTTGATTCTCCTGTCTACTGGCGGAGGCAGCAACATACTTGGAAGCCTGATCAGTAGACGAGCCGTAGACTGGAACTGTGTATACACCTTGGTTTGAGCTTCGGCTACCACTGACAAAGCTACTTTGAGAAGCTTCTTGCCCAATAGGATATGCTGAGGCAGCAATCGGCTGTACAACGGCTGCTCCATTGGATGCCCCGAAGTTTGATCGTGTTTTGATACCTTCCTCTGCACCGATATAGTTTCCGGTCTGGGCGGCATTGACACTGGATAAGCTCCGGCGCTGAGATTCACTGGAGTAGCTAGATTTCGAACTACTGTGAACTGGATAAACGGGAACTACACCGGCAACGGATTGTTGATGGGAGCTAGCTTGATACTTGGAACTGCTGGAGCTGGAACCGGCCGAACCAGCATTGGTGAAACCAACGATTCCGTGACCAAGCGTTTCAGCGTCACTATTATCTGAAAATCTGAAACAGAAGGTTTTAAAATCTGGCGAGAAACATTTATCGAGTCGGTTTTTACCCAGAATTACTATAGCAGATTGCAGTGCTGCATGGATTTGTTCCAACGCCAGAGCCAAGCCGTGTCAAACGTTCAGCAGCTCCCTTTCGCGCCGCCATCACCGATGCTTCATGGGTAGAGAAATGCCTAGAATGCAGAAGAAGAGTAAGGTATCAGCATCGCTTCGTTTCCATCTATTAAGATTATCTGAAGTATTGTACACAAGCTGTGCTACTTACGTTCCCTTAATATTGTCCAAACTAGAGAAATAGAAAGCCCAATCCACAACGGTAGCGTGGGTAATAGAGAATGATGGTGGAAATGTTTCATGCATTAATTCAAGCCGCAGCAGCAAGTGAATAAGAAAACACCGTGAATTAGTGATACTCTGAACAATTAAGTTGATAAGAGCGGGTTTTTTTTTCAGAAATAAATAATACAATCAGCACTTACTTTCTGTTAACGTGTAATCCGGTGGTATCATCCCAAGCCAAATCTGAAAGCAAAAAATAAAGTTTTATCAACAATTGTGATTATTTACAAATTCGAATGGAACATAATCATAATGGGTTGTATCTCTGTGTTGGCAACCTGAACCCTTTTTGGCGCGCTCATACAAACAATGCATGACTTAAACCATTGCACGATGACATAATTAATAATATAAAAGCTACATTTTTTTTTCTTTCCCAGCGTACTAACTTCGCTGCAGCAAGATGAGCTACCAACTGTTGATCCCCTTGGTCACTTTCATTATGGCCAGCTCTTTGGCCGCAGAAGACTGGAAGTCTCCAGAGTTAAAATCGTTTTCATCCGCTCAACAGGAATGTGCTGTCTATCTTTTGCTATCCAATCAAACAGTGCAACGATACGTGAAAAACGGATACCCCGATGAATTCAGCTGCCGTAAGCTGATCAACTGTATTTTTGTGCAAATCCACGCTTTCGACGAGATCACCGGTATCAAAGATCATGTCATTACGAACTTCTTCGAGCCCCCGGTGACGGATAGTGACTCCGTTAGTCGTACCCAGGAATGTTTGCGAACCACCGTACCGAAGCACTGCGAAGGACAACCATTCGAACGGGCTTATCGTTCGTTCCAGTGCTACTATCGCAACTACGGAAATCTGCTCAAAGACACCGTCCGCTTCATCCCATACGAACAGGTCGATCGAGTTCAACACCTGAAAGAATCCTTCTCCATTGCGAATACATCTTGTGCGGCTCTCAAGGACTTCAGCGAGGGACATGGTTTCAATGTCGCAGAATTAGCGGAAGCTCTCTACGTGTTGGGCGTACGAACTGGATTCTACGATCCTCAGCATGGTTCCTACATCGACCGGTTGTACACGCAATTTGGTTCACCAAATTTGCTCTCCGAAGCCACCCGCCAATGCGTTAATCGTGTCTCGAAGCAGTACTCAATGGAGCCGGTTCTAATCACTCAACTGTTCCTGCAGTGTGTTGAGGACGACATATCGACAGAGGCACTTTTCACCGAAACGGCAAAGGAAATTTTGGCATCGACCCAATCGTTCTGCAATGTGTGCGAAACGCTGACAAGCTCCGTCAGCAGTAGCACTACGGAAATGGTTACTACTTCAACAGCAACCATCAGTACTTCAGGTGCACCGCTGTTGACCACTACTAAAGGACCCTATCCCTATCCATCCATGTAAGTGACGTGGGAATGGAAGCTTTATGTAATACGAATAATCAAGTGGCACAGGGAGGGCTTGTAACATCAGTGATGAGATTAGAGTACAAATTGTAGCCAACCTTTTTTAATAATTAAGATGGTGAGACGTTAAAGTAAAGGATCGAAAATAAAAATTTAAAAACTTTAAATAGAAAAAAACGTAAACATCCTTACATATATTAAAAATTCGGAGAAGTATAGTTTTTTTTTTCAAATAACACGAGTACACAAGCTTATTTAACAAGATCACAATTGTTCAATGATATTTTAGGTATCCACCAAGCATCACCTCTGAAAAATGTTTTGAATATTTCAAGTAAGCAAGTAAGTAGACTTCTCTATATTGAGTACTTCAGTTATCAGCTGCAAATTTCTTAAACAAAATCTACTTTGTATTCGGGAAGCTTTTCTCAAGCACTTGAGTGGAATAAAAAATTAATTTCTCAAATCCCATCAATAGATCACCAAGAATCTTTTAAGATTTTTCAATGATCTCGCCAAAATGGGTATCTCAAGACAGTGTTGGTAGACTCTTGCTTATATTACAATCAATGAGATCTTCCGCAGCCCAGTTAGCCGTGGCGGTAAACGCGCAGCTAATCAGCAAGACCAAGCTGAGGGTCGTGGGTTCGAATCCCACCGGTCGAGGATCTTTTCGGGTTGGAAATTTTCTCGACTTCCCAGGGCATAAAGTATCTTCGTACCTGCCACACGATATACGCATGCAAAAATGGTCATTGGCACAGTAAGCTCTCAGTTAATAACTGTGGAAGTGCTCTTAAGAACACTAAGCTGAGAAGCAGGCTCTGTTCCAGTGGGGACGTAATGCCAGATAGAAGAAGAAGAAGAGATCTTCCGCAAAAGCAAAATCCTTCGAATTTTATCTCATACTTCAGATTTCCCTACAAAATGCAAGAAAAAGAAAGAAAAATACGACAAAGATATACCTCAATTACTTGAGCATATACACCACCCCCATGTTATGGAATCGCATCATCTAGTATTGCAACACCCCAGTTGCCCAGTCAACATTATGGTTGGTATAGTTTTCGTTATGTATCATTCTATATGAATCAATTCAATTATAAAGAATGCATAAATAGGCTATACCCTGCCAAAGTGGAGGCTATATGCGCACTTGGCACGGCTTTTTCAGATTTTCTGAGACCAGAAATGCCACAATGGATGAAAACAAAAAAAAAAGTTCCCACCAAGCCTCGAACGCGGGATCTCTGGGTTATAAATCGAACAATTTACCACTGTACCTCCAAGGGATACATAACAAATGAGTGATTACTTGCCAATATTAATGCATGTTTCATGTACAGCTACACTTGTGTTGTTGTTTTTTGCAGCCCATTATCAGCAAATATCATGTTTGGTTGCTAAATAATTGCTAAAACATGACCAAATTAACTGCACACTAGCGCCGCGTAGCGGAAAGATGGCCAACTAATCAGTGCTTCCTGGAATTGCTTTCAAGCTTCTGAACAACTTTGCTGAAGACACGAACTTGCACCATGCAATAGATTCAACGGATCAAACACTACTTTCAATGCAAAATGCGAGAAAACTTTTGAAAAACTAGAAAATGTGTCCAATAAACTCAAATGATTCCCAAACATGGGGTATGAGAATTGGGATTTATTTTTCTTATACTGCCCTTAGGAACGAGAGTAGATTCATCTTACAATATTAACAGAATATTATCGCAAGTATTTTATCAGTAATTGTGTAGACAAAAAAACAAAACTCAAATTTTAAAAGTATTTAATATATCAATAATTTAAACTAATTTCTTCTTCAACTTCATTCACCAATCAAAAAGTACACTTATTTAGAAATCATCGCGGACCCCCTGATAAGTCGTCATGCTTTCATCCTTTCCATTAACACTTAATTGAAAGATCTTGAACTCCATTAGAAGAATCAAGGTCTCCTCCCAAATCGCATAAAAGGAGACTGTCACATGTTGCAGGAAACTCTTAAAGATCGCGAGCTTCTTCTCAAACATCTTAAACAGGAAGCACATTTTTTTACTTATGACGACAAAACTGAACGTTTGTTCAAAGTCGTCTTGAAAGTTCTCTCAAGTGACTATAAGTCACCTGAAGAGATCAAAAATGGAATAAATGATTTACTTGGATTTTCCCCAGTCCAAGTAATCATTATGAAAAAGAGAACCCAATCTGGTATTGTTCGGAAGGGGCTTTTTCAAGAATATTATTTAGCTCACTTTAACCCTCTAATACCCAAATTTTTAATTTCGATTTAAGTATTATTTTTCGTTATCTAAAATCGTTCTAAACACGTTTTGTGCATATATTTATATTTATTCGCAAATTTTTAAATTTTGGTTTTTGATTTTTCTAATTTTTATTATTGAACATCCCTAGCTTTTTTTTATTTTTTCTTGAAGCCTTTTCTAGTTGTTGATTTTTGGCAATAACAAAAAATTAAATTGTTACGGTATTTTTAAAAATATTTTTTTTTTATTTTTTTTTTTCGGTGCGTATTTTATTTTCCGTGTAACTAACGGAAAAACAGATTTGAAATGATTTTAATACCACCAGGCTCTTCGTTTGTGATAGGTTAATCGTAGAAAAATATAAAAAGTACGATTTTTTTATATTACACGTTAAATAAAGCCGAGGCATTTGTAGGTTATATAAGAATGAAATTTTTCAAACAATTTCTAAAAATACAAAAAAAATTCAAAAGTCATAAAAAACTTTTCTTATATGCGTGTTATGAGTCAAGGTATAAGCCAAAAATAAAATCGTTTTAATTTCCGAGCTACGAAAAAATACACAAAATTCCAAAGTGTACCCCGGCGGGGTTGGGTATTAGAGGGTTAACAAAAGAGATCTAAATAATATTAAAGCTTTAGAAAAAGCTAGACTAATGTTCGATATCCGTGTGACATGGGAACATTTCGAGAAACCTAGAGGAAATTACCTGAACCCCACTCAGTGCCGTCGGTGCCAAAAGTTGGGTCATGGTACAAAAAATTGTCGCATGGATGCTAAATGTATGATTTGCGGAGGTTCTTCTCATGCCAAGGACGTCTGTCCAGTGATGAAAGATACCACCAAGTTTATAAGTCCAAATTGCGGGGGCAATCATAAGTCCAATTTTTTGACTTGCCCTTCGCGCAAAAGAGTCGTTGAGGCTCGTGCCAGGCAGATGAAAGATAATATCCGTTACGGTAACGGTAATTTCCGGAATTTGCCTGGTAAAGTACCGTAATCCGGGGTAACATTGATCATTTTTGTTAGTTTTTCTTAAATTTTTCATTTTACAATACAAATGTTACAAGTTTCATATTTTTAAAACACCGCTCCTAGCTATGTACTTTATTTTGTTTTTCGAAAGATTTAAACATGTTTAAATAAATGTTTTAAGTGTATTTTTGATTCAGCTGATATGGGGTAACATTGATCACCCAAGTAAAGAACGTTCGCTAATATTGGAAATGTCGTTACTTACTAAAATCAGGGCCCCTGAAGCCGAATATGAAGACCAAACTCTTACAAGTCATTTACTTTTTAAGTTATTTCAAAATTTAAAACACCTTGAACCGCGTAATACGCCTAAAAGTAGGCAATTTCCTCAGGAAATTCTACATTCGTAATAGTATTTAGTTAATGTTGCCTAAATGAATAAACTTATGAAAGATTTGACAACGGAATCGTTTTCGGCGATGCCATTTTTAGTAACACCCGCATTTTCCTTGATCACATCGTCTGCAGAACTCATGTGAGACATGAATTTTCGGTAGTGTCAGTGAAAATGATGGAAATCATTGTTTCAAAAAGTTGACAAATTTGCGCATGAATTAAACGCAATTTTGGCAAAAACCTTAATTATCATTAGCTTATGAATATACGAAAGAGTGGCACCATTCATGGTTCGAAAATGCTTCATTAATAAATCTTTATTTGAACGTTTAACAAGATGAGTCATCCCGATCAATGTTACCCCGCTGATCAATGTTACCCCGGATTACGGTATCGAACAATGCTCATTTTTCAGTTGACGATCGCTTGATTAGGAATCATACCTATCAGTAAGATCAGAATCATGCTTATTTACAAACTAATTTTAATCCGTCGGGTAGCCGTTCGAATCTTTCAATTTCGAATGTATCTACCCATGGAAAATCCTTTGCCGATATCGTAGCAGGTAATTTGAACTCCTCCTCATTTCGTCCTATAAGTACCCATTCTACTTGTTTTAATTCAAATGAAAAAAACCCTGCCGCCACAGGTAACAACTACTCTGCCTCTTTGTCTACCGAAAATTCTAACGGAAAATCATCAAATGTACCCACTTCTAGTGATATGTCTGCCTCTGATTTTAATTTCCTAACTGAACAATTGAATCTAATGATTGATGCAATGTTCAAAGCCACCACTATGACTGAAGCAGTCCAAGTTGGTGTAAACTTTACTAATCAAATTGTTATTGGATTACGTTTTTCTAATGGATCCAAATAATAATTTAAATATTTTAAATTGGAATGCGTGCATATAGCAGTTACTACTGAAACATATTTAAAACCTGGATCCAAACTTGAAAAAGATCCTAACTTTTTTGTTTATCGTAATGATCGACTTGATGGGGCATGTGGGGAAGTTGCAATCATCATTCATAGGCGTATAAAACATCAACTGTTTTCGTCATTTGAAACTAAAGTTTTTGAAACTTAGGTGTTTCTGTTGAAACACAACTTGGTAAACATACTTTCATAGTTGCCTATTTGCTTTTTCAATGCTCTCGACAGGAAGTTCATTTGCTCCAAACTGACTTGCGAAAATTGACTCGCAATAAGTCATTTTTTGTCATTGATGACTTTAATGCCAAACATCGGTCATGTAATAATTCTCAAAGTATTCCAACGACAGAATTTTATTTGATGAGATATTTCTCAATTCAATACCCCGATAGCCCTACGTGTTTTTCCTCTTCTAGAAATCCATCTACGATTGACTTGGTCTTAACCGACTCAAGTCATCTTTGTAGCCAATTAGTTACTCATGCTGAATTTGAGTCTGATCATGTCCCTGTTATGTTTCATATATCCCATGAAGCGATTCTCAATCCTATCAGTTCCACTTTCAATTATTTTCAAGCCGACTGGTACATAAATGGAACATATATTGATTCTAATCTTGATGTTAACATTTCCTTATAAACAAAACTTGATATTGACAATGCTCTTGAAACTTTAACAAATTCCATTGTTGAAGCCAGGAGCATTGCAATTCCAAAATGTGAAGTAAAGTTTGAATCCGTGATCATAGACGATGATCTTAAACTCTTGATCCGTCTTAAAAACGTGAGGAGAAGGCAATTTCAACGCACTCGCGATCCTGCTATGAAAATTATATGGCAGGATTTGCAGAAAGAAATCAAGAAACGTTATGCACAATTGAGAAACAAAAATTTTAAAAATTGGACCCTGGCTCCAAGCCCATTTGGAAATTATCTAAAATTAAAAAAAAAACCTCAGAAGCAAATACCGGCATTGAAAGAAGAAAACAAATTATTACTAACTAATTGCGAAAAAGCTCAAGAACTTGCTATGGAGTTTGAAAGTGCGCACAATTTTAATTTAGGACTTACTAGTCCAATTGAAAATCAAGTTACTCAGGACTTCGAAAATATTCTCAATCAAGAGAACGTTTTCGAAAATGCCAGTGAGACTGATTTGGAAGAAGTGAGAACTATTATTAAAAAATTCACAAATATGAAAGCTCCTGGCGATGATGGAATTTTCTACATCCTCATCAACAAACTTCCAGAGAGCAGCTTATCATTTTTAGTTGATATATTTAACAAATGTTTTCAATAAGCATATTTTCCTGACAAATGGAAAAATGCTAAGATTGTTCCAATTTTAAAACTAGACAAAAATCCTGCAGAAGCTTCTAGCTATCGTCCAATCAGTTTGCTTTCCTCCATCAGTAAACTTTTTGAGAAGGTCATTTTGAACACATCAACGAAAATTCAATTTTTGCCAATGAACAGTTCGGATTCTGCCATGGACGTGTAACAAATTTGATCTGTTCCAACAAATCTGAAGGCTATTCTACTGGTTTTGCTCTTCTAGACATAGAAAAGGCATTCGACAGTGTTTGGCATGAAGGCTTAGTTGTAAAATTAAAAAAAAACTTTAATTGTCCACCATATATTGTTAGAATAATTCAAAGTTATCTTTCAAATCGTACACTTCAGGTTAATTATCAGAATCCAAATCTGAAAGACTTCCTGTAAGAGCTGGTGTTCCTCAAGGCAGCATTAACCAATATTATACAATATTTTCACATTTAACTTATCTGAGTAACCTCAGGGATGTCAAAAACCATTGTTAGCTGATGACACAGGTCTCTCCGCCAAAGGACGAAGTCTGCGTATCATCTGTAGTCAATTGTAAAAAAGTTTGGATATTTTTTCTTCATACTTGCAAAAATGGAAGATTTCTCCTAATGCTTCCAAAACTCAACTAATAATATTCCCACATAAACCAAAATGTCTTTCTCTTTTTCAAGTAGACATGTTGTCACGATGAGAAGGGTTTCAATAAATTGGTGAAATGTAACAAATATGTAAAATGTCTCTATCCCCTTATCGATAGAAAATCAAAATTTGGTCTTAAAAACAAGCTTTAGATATTCAAACAATTTTTCAGGCTAGCCATGTTGTATGCTGTACCAATATGTACTAGTTGTTGTAATACCAAGAAGAAAGCTCTGCAGAGATTTCAAAATAAATTGAAAATGATTCTGAACCTTCCTCCCTGGTATAGTAACAATGAGTTACATAGAATATCGAATGTTGAAACATTGGAAGAAAGGTCAAATAAAATAATTAATAATTTCAGGAAAAAATCGTAACGATCTTCTATTGCCACGATTAATGCGTTATATATTTAGGCAAAGTTAGGTTAAGTAAATTGAAAACACATGTTTTTTTTTTTCTAATAAGCAGGTGAAATCAACTCACCTGTAAAAAATCTTAACTGCTACGGCAAATGAAATGTAATATGTTATTAACAAAATGTTAATACAATCTTAAATTTGTTTTACTAAATTAGGATGTTAGTGTTGTCTAATAACACAGAACACCTAGATATAAGAAATGAATGTAATGCTTAGAATGATAATTATAAGTAAAATAAAAAAAATTAAACCCAGACACCTTCAGCATGGCTTTGTTTTGTAGCCATTAACACTCAATTGATACATTACCAGCCTCAATAACGTTGATGATGATCATTCCCTAATATAATGGTATACTTTGAAAGCCATTTGCTGACAGGCAGAAGATGATGAAAATTGTCGTTTACCATTCAAATGTGATAATCCATTGAGAAGCTCGAAGTTAAATTTCTTACACACTAGAGAACAAGGAAAAAACTCGACAAAAACAACCAAGCGACCAAACTTAAGTAATGTGTTACATAATAAAGCATTCTACCAGCATTATGTGATGTCTCAAACCAGCTGTCGACTTCGTTTAGTGTTGCTAACAGACCTCGCCACCCAAATAAACAATCCACCTGTTCCGTGCAAGCAGGTGTAAAATAATGTGAGCTACGCTCCTACATACACATCTACGTCATACTGTACAGTCACCTATTCATACATAGAACGCATCGTTGAATAAACCCCAAACTTCATATTTATTAGCATTCCATTCGTTTCGCAACACGTCCGTTTAAGGACAGGGACCATTGTAGCACGGCTGAGTCTTTGGCGGTGGACTCGGAGGGATGACACATTCCGGTGGATTGCCCAACACGTTGCTGGCTGCTTCCCCAATGGAAATCGCTGCAGGAAGGTATTGCACCACACAGTCCAGAACAATATGCGCCAGGCGATCCGGTTCCTTGCAGTACTGTTCGACTACTCCTGCGATGCACTCCTCGGTGTCATCGTCGATCAAATCGTCGTCTCCAAACTGAATGTACATCTTCTGGAGGTCAAAGCCAGCCGATTTGTTGTAGAATCCAGCTCGCACAAAATAACAGTATGCCAGATTTGGATAATCCGGATTCGTAGCAAATCCTCCCTGACAGTACTGCAGCAGACTTTCGTTGGATGCGTTGGTGATGTAGAGACAATCTTCCAATGTTTGAATCACTTCACTGTCGTGATAGGGCACCCATTCCTCATCCTCTTTGATACCGCCATAGTTTTTGTAATAGCACTGGAACGTTTGGTATGCTCGGCCCAATCGATCACTCGGATCCAAAGTCGCCACATTTCGATCTAAACATTCTTTCGTATGTTGCTGGTATAGGCAGTCAACCGTACTCGGAAGGAAATACTGACTAAGGACGTAGTCCTTGATCTGATTGAGCTTCTCATCTGCCGCATTCAGACCAATTATGATAGCACCGATAAGCTTGCGTACACTTGGTTCATCCGGATATCCACTACTGCGGTATCGCTCGAGGGTTTCGTTCGTTATGAAAAGGTATTCCGCACTCTCCAGCTCGGCTTCACGGAAAGACTTCCATCTCGGTTCTTCGAGATGATCCAAAGCCAGCGAACCGTGCAATGCCACCAAAGGTACCAGCAATATCAGAAAACCCCTCATTTGGGCCCGAGGAGTAGGTTTCTTATAGTATCCAAAAGACAAACTAACAGCCGGTCGGACATGGCACCCAACTTATAGGCTGGTATGTCGCCGAAATGTTTCATTTGTTTTTTTCCTCCGATGGCACGTACTTGGATTTGGTGCACTTGTTCGAGGCGGAAGCATAACCAAAGGGCATAGATATTACTGTCGATGACCGAGTGCCCAGAGAAAGATGTGTGTTAGTGCCGCAAAAATTATTACTCTTTTATTTTTTTTCAGTTACTGTTTAGTCTCAAATTCAGAACATGACTTGTATTCCGAATAGCGTTGCAAATATTAGTTTTATCCTTTCAAAGCGACACTGTTCGACATGCTCGGAATTTGAGACAAACCGGTACAATTTTTTCAAGAAAATAATCAATGTTCAAACGTTTAGTACCGAATGAATGCAGCAATCAAACTAATACAATTTAACATAATAGCATGGTTTGTATTATCCGGTATTCTAAGATTTTTCAAAACATCTTCGACTGTTTAAGCCTACGGTTGTCGATGCTTTTACCCTTTCGGAGGGGCAAAAGTTCGCTGACAAAAACATTATTTTGTTTTTCTTTTTTTTTTTTCTATTTTTATTATCGAGATTTAGGCCTTGGGCTAGTTCATCTCGGTGCCAACGGAGAAAGTCGTCACTATAATTGTTACGTCATAATTGACTAGGGTAGAAGCACCGGTTTTGGACATTTGCCAATTGTAGCCATAGTGGATTATACAGCGTTTTACATGGCCAATCGGCATAAAACCTTTTGTGTTCAGTAGATCACATTCACATGATAAAGCTACATTCATTTACTCGTCCAAGTTGAGCCAAAACATATGAAAAACCATTGATTTTCCTTATAATTTTAACTCCCATACACCTAACTTGGCCAGGGCACTCCTAATTTAGCCACTCTCATAAGAAATCAATGCAATTGGCCAATTTAGGAACCGAAGTTAAATCTCTGGCCGAAACTGGTTCTGGTGGCCGGAATTTTTTAAGCGAAAAATTGGTTTTAGTTCAGTTTCGATATTGTATATACATAATATGGATTGAAAGCTTGTCTTTGCCAATTTTGTAGTATAAATACGGTCTTCAATATAATTTTAATTGACATTTTCTCTTAGGCTGGCCAAAACCGGTGCTTTTACCCTATCTCGCGGATGTGATTCGACCCCAGGTCCACGGTATGAGAAGCGTGTGCTCTATTTGTCAAAATCTCCATTAATTTTGAGTTTTCCGATGTTGTTTCGATACAGATGTTTGATATAGTAGATAATATTAATTACAAAAAAAATGCAAACATTTTTTGTAAATGCAAATTGCAAACATCTCACCGGAAGAACTTTACTTGAATTTCGAAGCAACGGTTCCAGGGAACAGATATTTCCTAAACACAAAAATCGAGTAATAATCGGTATCTTTTTTATTGGTGTACCTAGGATTTTTCTGGAACGTACCAAAACATGTCCTGATAAAAATAATACAATGTCCCTTGATTGTTAGTTGTTGAACGTTTTGATGGTTGCAGCGGATATACTTAGTTATTCAATTCTTCCTTGAAGTTTAAAGACTATCCTACAAATTATTCCGAAGATCCTCAAGAATTTTTTTTCAGATTCAGATTGAATTACCTTCAAAATAACCCTCAAAGAATGGTAGAGAAATATTCAGATTTTTTTTACAAAAAATGTTCTAGGAAATCCTAGGATTATCCCCGCAATATCTACACTAACTGTTTTTCCATCCCTTCCCCTAGGGATTCGTTCAAAAGCTCCTACCAAGGTTCAATCAGCTCTTCCGAAATTCCAAGAACAATTTTAACAGTGAATCTTCCAAAAATTTCCTAGAATTCCTACAAGAACTCTTTAAAAAAAATCCTTCAATAAGTATTTCTTTAACAACTATTAAATATGTCACTTAAGTTATTCCGGTGTTTTCTTTTTCAGAAACAAAATTTGAAGGTTTTCTACAGAATCTTAAAATCTCGTAACAACATAGGGCTACCATCCGTCCTAATTTAGTAAGGCATTTTCAGTTTTTTTTTCTACGAAATTGTTTAACAAAATGTGTGAACACAGGCATATTTAAGAAAATATATAAAGTGTCCTGATTTTCTTGACTGTCCAAATTGTATCCCTTGTAACACATCCATTCCAAAATTGGCTCAAGAAAATTATCGAACAATTTTTTAAAAGATTCTCAGTACCTAAACTGATGAAATTCCATTTTTAAATCTGTGAAAGTCACACCTATCGTTGCTGTAGGAAAAACTGCTTGAAACCTGCAAAACGCCGGCTGTTGAAGACAATTCAGAACGAGTATAGAACAAATTCAGTTTTCCCCTAGTTTTCCCGCTTTTGCAGCATATCTGGACACAATTGATTGGGAAAACTCATACCCCCAACATAGGCCACTTGATGACAATCACGCTTGTTAAACTGTTGTAGCTAAGATATCCTCGTGATTATTGCAAATTTCAGTCACCTACTTTCACTATCTCAAGCCAACGCTATGTCTGAACAAGACGATTATAAAAATCGAATGCACATCGGATTTTCTCTCGCTAGAGATCAGCATTTGATCTATATTTTTGTAATCGGAAAGTTTTACAATATTTTAGGAGTAGGTGAAATGATTTCAAACATTTTGTATGAACTGAACTGCGTCGAAATACGGGTTTTTCGTGATAAATATGAAAAATAGATTAAAAATGAAAAAAAAAATTAAACTTTCACCGATGAAATAATTTAAAACTATTCCATTTTGAAAATTTAACCTAAATACTAAACTTTAGTGAGAAAAAACCTCGATGAACATTCGCTTTTTATAATCGTATGGTTCAGACATAGCACTGTCCAAAAATATTGCCAACGAATTATCAAGCATTACTTCTAACTGTTCTTCTAAACATTCTCCTGAAACTTTCACAGAGTTTTCTCTGGAATTTCGCCCTTGGATTTTTCTGTGAATTCTACAAGTGATTCATTTAAAGAATTTTCTTAGATAACATCCGTCAGGGAATCTATAAGAATAATAATTTCATCAATTCATCCAAGGATTACTTCAGCGATTATTCTAGGGTTCACGATAACAATAGTGGCAGTTCTAAAAAGATCCTTCCAGACATTCATTTATGTCTTCAAGAAGCTCAACGGTCTTAACCAGGGAGGCTTGCAGCCATAAAAAAAATCAAGCAACAAATAATCATCGAGAGAATATGAACCGGGACAATCAGCGAAGACCACAGCGACGTAAAGGGACTAGCGATTGGAAGCTCGGTACGCGGAACTGAAAATCTCTCAACTTTATCGGGAGCATACGCATACTCGCCGATGTGCCGGATTCAGCATCGTAGCGTTGCAGGAAGTGTGTTGGAATGGATCAATGGTGCGAACGTTTAGAGGTAACCATACCATCTACCAGAGCTGCGGCAACGCACATGAGCTGGGAACAGCTTTTATAGTAATAGGTGATATATTTGGCCGATCAATGAGAGAATGTGCAAGTTGAGGATCAAAGGCAGGTTCTTCAACTTTAGCATATTAAATGTGCACAGCCCTCACTCCGGAAGCAATGATGATGATAAAGACACTTTTTACGCGTAGCTTGAACACGAGTACCGTAATTTCGGGTGAAATTGATCATTTTTCACTGTTTTCTTGGTATGCTTTCTAAAATTTCTACAATATCATACAACTAAATGCAGGAAAACAAGTACGACGGTTAACCTCATTGGCTCATGCACCGACATTTTCTAACAAATCTGATATTAGTGCCAAAAATCAGCTCTAAAATTAAAAATCGGGGAATCCCATTTCGGGGTGAAATTGATCACTTGTCAATGTGATAATTGTAAGTTTTGAAATTAACTTTACATACTTAATTTGGACCTTCTCAATTCAAATATGCTCGCCAAATTCTTAACGAGACAATATTTATGGAAATACTCAATAATTAAATTTCAAGAATACCACGAAAAACGCCTAAATGTAGGCAATTTCCAAAGCATTTCTCTACTTTGTAGCAGAAAATCAAATTTTTCAACAAAACGAGCAAATTGGTAAGAGTTTTGATAGTAAAATCTGTTTTGGAGATATAATTTTAGAATCCTCACAAACTTTTAGGTTTACACCATGTCCAAATCCTTGTTTAGAACTAGAAGTTTATGGATGTCTATCAATTTCACACCAAACTTGATTCTGGAATTTTGCATTATTTTCATAGAAATAAACATTCTGGGACACAAAAAACTTCATTATACACAAATATACACTATTGAGGACAAACACCGTTCATGTAATATAGGTTACAATGAATTTGGTGCATTATTAGTAAGAAATAAAATCGTGTGACACGGTGATCAATTTCACCCTCCTGATCAATTACACCCGAATTTACGGTACGACAGCTGCCCAAACCACGAAAAAAATATCATAAAAGATCTATACGCTCGGATTAGCCGGAAGGGGGAGTTCAGACCGACTATTGGAAAGTTCAGAGCCCACCGGCTGACGAACGAAAACGAAATACGACTAATTGATTTCGCTGCCTCCAACAATATGTCCATTCGTAGTACCTAATTCCAGCACAGCCTTCCATACCAATACACTTGGATATCACCACAGAAGTTAGAATTGCAAAACGACCACTCTCTGATTGATGGACGGCACTTCTCCGTCATTATCGACGTCAGGCTTTCCTTTACCGATTGGTTAAAGTCCCGGTCGTTCCGAGATTTTTTCATAATGGAAATTTCCTTGACTTCCCTGGGCATGAAGTATCATCGTACCTGCCACACGATTTACTGATGCGAAAATGGCAACTTTGGCAAAGAAAGCTCTCAGTTAATAACTGTGGAAGTGCTCACAAGAACACTATGCTAAGAAGCAGGCTCTGTCCCGGTGAGGACGTAATGCCAACAAGAAGAAGAAGAAGACCTATCGTGGCGCCAACACCGACTCTGTTAACTATCTGGTGATGGTTAAACTGCTTAAAACCATCCATCGTTAAAAACGTACGGTACCGGCGGCCGCCCCGGTATGACCTAGAGTGGCTCAAGCAACCGTATGTCGAAACTGCGTACACGCAGCACCTCGAGGCTGCATTACCGAAAAAGGTTGAGTTGGATAAAGCCCCTCTTGAAGACTGCTGGAGAACAGTGAAAGCAGCCTTAAAAGATACAGCTAAGAGCAACGGCAGGTACATGGGACGGAGTTGACGGAACAATTGGTTCGACGAGGAATGTCAACAGATTCTGGAGGAGAAGAATGCAGCGCGAATGGTCATGTTGCAGCAAGGGACCCGGCAGAACGTGGAGCGTTATAGACAGAAACGGCAACAGCAGACCCACCTCTTTCGGGAGAAAAAAATCCGGCTAGAGAAGAAGGAGTGCGGGGAGATGGAACAGCTGTGTCGGTCTCAAGAAACGCGTAAGTTCTATCGGAAGCTCAACGCATCCCGCAACGGCTTCGTGCCGCGAGCCGAGATGTGCAGGGATAAGGATGGGAGCATTTTGACGAACGAGCGTTAGGTGATCAAAAGGTGGAAGCAGCACTTCGACGAGCATCTGAATGGCGCTAAGAGCACAGGCAATGAAGAACGGGACAACGGTTGAAATGCCTTCATCAGTACTGCTAGCGATGGAAACAAACCAGCCCTCACTTTGAGGGAGGTTAAGGATGCCATTCACTAGCTCAAGAACAATAAAGCTGCTGGTAAGGATGGTATCGGAGCTGAACTCATAAAGATGGGTCCGGAGAAGCTGACCATATGTCTGTACCGGCTGATAGGCACAATCTGGGAAACAGAACAGCTACTGGAGGAGTGGAAGGGAGTGGAGATATGCCTCATCTACAAGAAAGGCGACAAGTTCATTGACGACCGATCAACAACGGACCAGATCTTTACTGTACGGCAAATCCACCAAAAATGTCGCGAATACCAGGTCCCAACGCATCACCTTTTCATCGATTGCAAGGCGGCATACGATAGTATCGAACGCGTGGAGCTACGGAAAATCATGGAAGCTCACCAGTGGAAGTCGGGTCTACTATGGCCTCCACAAGAAGCTCCGGTCAAAATAAATTCACACCCGCACCAAATGTACCATGTACAAAACGCACATAAGACCGGTAATTCTCTACGGGCATGAAACGTGGACGATGCTCGAGGTGGACTTGCAAGCACTTGGAGTCTCGCAGGATTCTGTCGGGTGCTAAAGACGATCTTTGGCGGTTCGCAGGAAAACGGTGTGTAGTGGCGAAGTATGAACCACTCACATTTATGATAAAGTGCAAAGTCTTTGTGTTTCCCTGTTTGCACTGAGGAGATAGCAGCCCTGCTCATAGGATCATATTACTGAATTATTCGATTGAATTGTTGAACTCTATTTACTCTTAATTTTAACAAAAATAGCTGTTAGTATGCAAGAATTAGTGGCTGAAGAGCTCAAGCAGCATTTCTTTGAGATTCGTGTAGATCACCTTAATGAGTACAAGTTGAATTTTGAACTCGAAATCAGAGAAATAGTTTTAGATGATAGTGAATCCATAACTAGGAAGTGGTGAGTTCTCAGATAATTGCTTAAGAATTGACTTTTCAGGACTCAAGATTTTGCAGGAAACCTGGTTTATAGGCTTAAATGAAATCCGTCAGAGAATTTTCAAGCAGGCATAGCTAAATTTGCAGGAATTGAAGGAACGATGAAATTATCGGCGAAAGGGGTGCCACCCAGATATCGATCTAGACTACTTCATCTAGGAAACCAATTGATTCTAATAGAGGCTTCAATATCAGAACAAGAAAGGTTAAAATTGATTAAAATGCTCTCGTATTATTTCATATATTTGTATGGAAAGCGATCGGTTGTATCTGAGGAACAGGAGACTACGGGAATCGATAGGATATTTTTTAAGTGTGAAAATCCAGTAAAACGTCAGGATGATGCGATTGGCTAAAGCATCAGGGCCAAAGTCTTTAACAGGGCAGGTGAAAAAGGTGTCACTGTAAGAAGACAAAAAGGACATCGTCAAGTCCTTACAGGATTAGGCTTGCTAAACACAAATAATTTGGCGTGGAGGTAAATAAGACATGCGTTATTGTCTCTGGAGTATGAAATTGAATATAAATTAGAGTATAAAAATAAATATATTAGGAGATTTCGAGATTTAGTCTTCTAATGGACCTACAAATCAAAGGGGAACACAAGAAGCCGAGAACTTGGCCATTTTGTATGGAAAAACGGACTTTATTCTATCCAGTACTGTACTTTGTAACCTCTCAGAGTTCTCAACCTAAAATAATTAATTTAATGATAGCTTTGCAAAAAAAAATACATATATTTAATTGTCAGTAAATGTAAATTACATGCAGAGAAATGTTTTAATAATATAAAAAGTACCGACGACAAAATTAAATTTTCTAATCTCATTGATCTCGCCTGAAATTCTACTTCCAAAACTAGATAGGAAGCTTAACTGACTCAAGTGCTCGAACGACAAAGCTTCAACCGGTACCAAAACTCAACTGCTCGATTAGCCGAATCGCGCAAAGAAACCGAGTGTTATTGGGAGGCACGTGACTATACGAGGGGTAGGAGGAGCTGATCACACGATTCTGCACTTAATTTTGATTGAAACAGCAGAACAGTTGAAGTGTGAGGCTAAACCTTAAAGAGAAGTGGTTCACATAGCTCAAGTGACCGTCAATTAAATCGTGAAAGATGAAACGACCAATTCGGAAGACAGTATTTCTATCGCGTTTACCGCCTCCATAAAGGCCGAGCCGAATCGTCCTTCACCGCACACTGTAGCCGTCGCTGAAAAAACGTGATCGAAATTGTTTTGACCTTGAAAACATGATTTTAGTACTATAGTGTCTTCGGGAAAGTTTTTCCATAAAATAATCGCTATTTTATGAAAGTGTCAATTTGGTGATTAATCCACCTAAATGTGAGAACGAAATTTTATTTTTCGTATTTATGAGTTTAAAAATAAACTTTATTCGGGAAAGTTGTAGGTAAAATTAGAAGAAACAACTTTGCTGAAGACACCGTATGCATATTTTTTTATTTTCATGTACATTTGTGGATTTTTTTGTGGAACGCCCCTAAAAATCACTTTTTTCATCATAACTTGGTTGGATGATTTTGTACAATTTTCAATTGTTCTAGTGTTATTTGTTACTTGCAAAACTTTCTGCATAACTTTCTCCAAGAGAGCATATTTTTATCTCTCATACTTTTCGAGTTATTGAAGATTTTATAAAAAATTTCGCACCTTTTTGACACTAAAAATCATTAGGTTGCGCACATTTCCGCAGTCTGAAACATGCTCATCCAATGGTTTGAAACTAATACTATGAAATGCAAAGAAAGCCACTTTTATTTCAATTCAAATATATAGATGCAAAGGATTCGAGTAAATCAATAGATTCGACAGTTCAAATGTGAATCGATTCAGTAACATCGATGCTATGGAGAAATTTACTCAACGCTTTGTACACTGAATCCTTATTCGAGGAACTGAGGTAATTTCTTTCTTGGTCTCTATTGGACAGTTGACCGAAGAGGCTCTAGAGGATGTAACAAGGATATTAAGAATTGCAGGGAGGATCTCCAGAATTGATACTGACTAAGAATTATTACACTGTTTGTTGGCAACATCAAATCCTGTGATTACATCTATTAGAGCATTCCCGAGAAAAAAAGTGTTTCTTTATCAGGATGGTAAAATCTTTTGGTTAAAAAAGATAACGAACAAACCAGTGATAGCGAAGCTAAAAATAATGATGATAATCTTAAACATTAATATTTACTGATTTATGGATTGCATATGAAATTTAAAGGAAAAAATAAATGTTTCATAGTTATATTATACATTTTAGTTTTTGCTGTGAACTCCGAAAAATTCTCAAGAAAGGACTGAGACTTCCTGCAGAAAAAATAGCAATAAGTGTTTTTCTGCAAAAAATAAACAGCTAACGTTGGAAAGGTGAACGACGAAGAGTGTGTTGGATATGTTGTCTGTTTGTCTGTGATAAACTTGTCTGAACAGATTATTCCGACCTGTTGTTAATTGATTATATTGTTGACTTTATTGCATAAAATTCGATACAGTGATGCCAGATATTCAAGTTACGCCAATACAGGGTGTAGTGAATTAGTGTGAATTATATTTGCATTAAAGTAAACATTTCTTCAGACTTTCTTTTGACCGTCAGGCTAAAGCAGGCTAAAAGCGGCTTTCTCTGCATTTCATAGTATTAGTTTCAAACCATTGGATGAACGTGTTTCAAACTGCGGAAATGTGCGCGACCTAATGATTTTTAGTGTCAAAAAGGTGCAAAATTTTATATAAACCTTCAATAACTCGAAAAGTATGAGAGTTAAAAATATGCTCTCTTGGAGAAAGTTATGCGTTTTTGCAAGTAACAAATAACACTAGAACAATTGAAAATTGTACAAAATCATCCAATCCACAAAAAACTCCACAAATGTACATGAAAATCAAAAAATATGCATACGGTGTATTCAGCGAAGTTGTTTCTTCTAATACCTACAACTTTCCCGAATAAAGTTTATTTTTAAATTCATAAAAACGAAAAATAAAATTTCGTTCTCACGTTTAGGTGGATTAATCACCAAATTGACACTTTCATAAAATAGCGATTATTTTATGGAAAAACTTTCCCGAAGACACTATAGTACTAAAATCATGTTTTCAAGGTCAAAACAATTTCGATCACGTTTTTTCAGCGACGGCTACAGTGTGCACCGTACGGTTCTAGTGAATTTGACCTTTCGTCACCATATGGTTAACTGAATCCCGTGAAGATCTCTGAGGGGCTACCATTAGGAGGCCCCGTGACGAAACGAATTTAGGCAGATTTGAAAGTCACGTTAATTATAACTCCTCCTCCTCCGTGAAGATCTTTGTCAAGCCCAGGGCTGGTTCCACGTGTCAGCTCGAGCATCCCAAATCCTCGTAGTTCCGATGTTGGCGCTGGAATCCTCATTTCCGGCTCGGTTTCATAGGAGAGCCCCCTTTCTGGCAAACACGTGCTGGAATCCCCGCAGCGACAACTGAACAGGCTGTTCGGCACTTCATGAGCCTCAAAAGCGTAAGTTGAGTGAAGTAAAAATTCAGTGAGTAATTTCAATAAAAAGTTTCTTAGTTCAAAATTATATCCATTTCTATTAGTCACGTACTTTCTTTGCACGCATCAACTTAATTTGCAGGTTGAGAATTTTTTAAACAAAAGGGTAAGTTTTAGCGCGGGTTGCTATCGACCCTGAGATGAAGATCGCTAGTGAGCTGTCTTAGAGTGTACGGACGCCTACGCCACATACGCATGGGCGTCGTCAGTAGTTGTTACAACTTCTCATCATGACCATCTAATATAATGTGAAATAATCACGTGAAACTGCCCTCGGTTTTATTCATGTAAAAGTTTCGCGTTATTTAGACATTGCAGTTGTGACCTGCAAATAGTTCAATACATTGCACAGTGGTCCAGGAATCGGTTTTACGCGGAAAGATGCATTTTGAGCTTTAGAATGAAACATTAGACAAAAACGGTCTTCTACAAAGTTGTTTGTATTAGTTAAGCCCTTTGTTTGATGTTATTGAAAATTAGGGTGGACCACATTTTCATAGAAATTGTGTAACTAACTTTCTTATTTGTAGAAATTTTATTATACATGCTTCAGCAAAGTTGTAGACCATTCAATTTCAAGCCACTTTGCCAAAAAAAGTTTTTTTGTATCTCTTAAATTGACCGATTTAGAGCTTTTTTCATACGGTGACATAGGGTGGTCCGAACAAAACTGGTTTTCTGGCTCTAGAGTTTTCAATTCAAATTTCTCATCAAAGTAGTCTAAGAAACACTTTTAGAGCTTTAAAAAATGCGTATTTTGGTGAGTGAAGAAACTCGCTATCTCCTTCCATTTAGGAGTTATTGTTGTTTTTCTCTCAAAAACATGCTTACTTTGATTGTGAATATCTCTGATTGGAGCAAACATAAAAAATATCTTTTGACGGCATTCAAAAGATAAAATAAAATTGTATATTATATCAAAAAATTACAGATGTGTTATTTTTGTAACTCTAATAAAATGCTTTGAAAAACAAAGGATTTTAGGCAGAAAAACTTTAATAACTTTTGAACTAAAATAGATATCATCAATCTTTTTGCATGAAAATTTGCGTTTTGTTAAGTTCTTGAAGTCGTTCATAGAACGCTTTGACGAGAAATCCGATATAAGAAAGATAGGGCTCTAAAACTATTTTGAAGATTTTCATAGTATGTATTTTTTTATTATTTTGCATTTTCAGCATGAAAATGAAATTTTAGACAAAAATGATCTTCTACAAAATTGTTTCTTAAAATGTAAGCTAACATACTGTGTCATGCAAACTAGGGTGGTCCACAATATCACACATATCATATAATCAACTTTTTCATTTGCAAAAATACTGGTATATGCTCTTAGGCAAAGTGGTAGAACTTGAAATTTTGATCAACTTTGCCAAAAAAGTTTTTCTGTAGCTCAAAATTTGATCAATCTAGAGCATTTTTTCCTAATCATCGCAGGGTGGTCCAACAAAAATAAGTTTTTCAACTCTAGTTTTTTTAATATTATTTTTTCATCAAAGTCGTCTATGAACGACTTTTAGAACTTAACAAAACGCAAATTTTCATGCAAAAAGATGGTTGATATCTATTTTAGCTCAAAAGTTATTAAAGTTTTTGTGATTAAAAATAGTTGGCTTTCAAGACGTTTTATTAGAGTTACAAAAATAACACATCTGTAATTTTTTGATATAATATACAATATTATTTTGTCTCTTGAATGCCGTCAAAAGATATTTTTTATGTTTGCCCCAATCAGAGATTTTCACATTCAAAGTAAGCATGTTTTTGAGAGAAAAACAACAATAACTCCTAAATGGAAGGAGATAGCGAGTTTCTTCACTCACCAAAATACGCATTTTTTAAAGCTCTAAAAGTGTTTCTTAGACTACTTTGATGTGAAATTTGAATTGAAAACTCTAGAGCCAGAAAACCAGTTTTGTTCGGACCACCCTATGTCACCGTATGAAAAAAGCTCTAAATCGGTCAATTTAAGAGATACAAAAAAACTTTTTTTGGCAAAGTGGCTTGAAATTGAATGGTCTACAACTTTGCTGAAGCATGTATAATAAAATTTCTACAAATAAGAAAGTTAGTTACACAATTTCTATGAAAATGTGGTCCACCCTAATTTTCAATAACATCAAACAAAGGGCTTAACTAATACAAACAACTTTGTAGAAGACCGTTTTTGTCTAATGTTTCATTCTAAAGCTCAAAATGCATCTTTCCGCGTAAAACTGATTCCTGGACCATAGTGCATTGACACCAACGAAAACTTCCTGGCATAGATGATGATGTACTGAAAAATCCAAATATTGAAGTTCAATTTCCGCCTCGAATCCGTGTACGTGCCATTACACGAAAAGTCAATTGGAACATTCGGTGACATAACCACATATAAGTTGAGTGTCATGTCGGACCAGCTATTATTAAACCTTTTGAATACAATACGAAACGAGCTTTAGTCCAAATGAGGTGTTGTCTGATATTGCTGGTGTCACTGGTGGCATTACACAGTTCGCTTGCTCTGAATCATCTCGAGAATCCAAGATGGAAGTCTTTCCGTGAAGCCGAGCTGGAAAGTGCGGAATACCTTTTCATAACGAACGAAACGCTTGAACGGTATCGCAGCAGTGGATATCCGGATGAACCAAGCGTACGCAAGCTTATCGGTGCCATCATGGTGGTGCTGAATGCGGCTGACGAAAAGCTCAATCTGATCAAGGACTACGTTCTTAGTCAGTACTTTCTTCCAAATACAGTCGATTGTCAGTACAAGCAACACACCAAAGAATGTTTGGATCGGAATGTAGCGACTTTGGACCCAAGTGATCGTTTGGGCCGAGCGTATCAAACGTTCCAATGTTATTACAAAAACTATGGCGGAATCAAAGAGGAAGCGGGCTGGGTGCCCTATCACAGCAGTGAAGTTGTTCAAATGTTGGAAGATTGTCTCTACATCACCAATGCATCCAATGAAAGTCTTCTTCAGTACTGTCAGGGAGGATATGCTACGATTGCTGACTACTCGAATGTGGCATATTGTTACGCCGTGCGAGCTGGATTGCTTGACAAAACAACTGGCTTCAATGTTGAAAAAATGTACCTTCAGCTAGGAGACGACAATTTGAACGATGGTGACGCCAAGAAGTGCATCGCAAAAATTGTCAATCAATACTGCCAGGAACCGTATCGAACGATGCGAATTGTTGTGGACTGTGTGTTGATATACCTTCCTGGAGTGGCTGCTAATGTGATCGCTGCCAGCAATATATTGGGCAATCCACCGGAATGTGTCATTCATCCGAGCCCACCACCAAATACTCAACCCTGCTATAATGGTCGATGCCTTTGAGGCTGTTTTTTTTTAACATGAACCGAAAGAATAAATAATGAATGGTTAACTTGAAATTGATAACGATGCGTTTTGTGATTTTAGGGTTTACTTTTAATTAATGATATTTTTTTTGTAGAATCTATTTCAAATCCATAGTGTGCCTAGTCAATCGACGGGGTTGGTGGTCGCAACTCAAAACAGTTGCATAATGAGAAAGCGTTGCATAATTAATCATTACAGCACTGGTTTCAGTTGCATAATGACTATTCCCACACTACATACTTCAGTGCAGGAAAGTAGGGTGTTTCATGACAGATTGACGTGATAAAAAACAGCCTATTACGATGAGAAATTGCAAAAAAAAACCGTTTCCCTACGCTTCCATTCTTTCATCATTATAGCATGCCTTTCATTACGCCTGATACATCGGCAGTCTGCTAACCAAGCCAGCAAGCCTCTCTGCCATAAAAATTACCCCACCCCTTTTCCCTTCCGCTTGAACTGGCGTAGACGCAGTGGTAGGAGAAGGGGTGGTAAAATGAACACCTTAAGGAAATCATTTTGTTTCTGATAGAAAAACGAGAAATTTGTATAGTTCTATCGCACAACATCAAAAATAGGGATGTAATCTATAGCCGCGACATGGATTCAGACTAGAATAGCTATATTTTTACATATTTTCATCGCTATCAAAAAGCGATGCAAATGTTCATTTTACCTGCACTATGTGGGTAAAATGAACAGCGGTTGGTAATAAAACGAACACCATGCAAAATACGTGAGCAAAACAAATATTTCTGAAAATTTGCATTGCCCCACCGAAAATACATCCAATAATGATTGTAACCCATTCAAAAAGAATTCTAAAGATATCAGATTTTACCTCATAGCATAACGATATTCACCTCACTGAAAAACCTCAAGTCTTTAGAGCTGAAAGTTACGTCAGTTCTAATTTTCAAACGTGGTTTTCTAAAATCTTAGTTTTCGTTGATATTTTCACTTCAATTGACCTACGTATAAACTCAAACACTCAGATTTATGCTCTAAATCGTCCGTGCGTGATAAAAATTCATCGAAATTTGTTTTTTCTCGGTAAAAGGCACGGTGTTCATTTTACCACCCCTGTGCATTTTACCACCACTTCCCCTATATACGCTCTACCGTGGGAGCCAGTTGAATGCATCATCAACTCAACTCCTTCCCTTTCCCCTTCCCCTTCCCCTCATTGGTCGGCATTCTGACGTGGCAGGCACCATTGTTGCCTAAAAATAGAAGATCATCAGCACATATACACTGAGGGTGTCTGTTAATCCCAAGCAGTCATCCGGTTGGTTCCTTGTGTAAGTGCAGCTGATCTGGCGATACTGGAGTAGCAACCACGGGCGGCCAATCAAGCTCAAGCTCATGCTCAAGCTCTATTTCAAATCCATAGTGAATTATTGACGAAATCTTTCACAGATTGTTGCTAGGATTCCTTGTGAAACGCTTATTAGTTTCTCGTAAGAGTAATCCAACTGTGGACGCTCCTCGTTATTTTGCATATCAATAACTGTATACATGTACTACAAGGAAATATTGCATTGATAATATTTTCAGTAATTCAAAAACCATTGTTTGCTTCAAAAGATTACCCGAAATCAGTGTACATGCCATTGCATAAAAAAATGAACCATTCGGTATAATAATCGCCTATACGTTAAGTGCAGTGCCGGACCTGGGATCGAATCCCATCCCCGACATAGTCACTTATGACGTAAAAAGTTATAGTGACGACTTCCTTCGGAAGGGAAGTAAAGCCGTTGGTCCCGAGATGAACTAGCCTAGGGCTAAAAATCTCGTTAATAAAGTCAAACCAACCAACCAAGTGCAGTGCCCGAATGGATATTAATTCACCTCTTAAATACAACTCGAAACTAACTAAGGTCCAAATGAGGTGTTGTCTGACATTGTTGGTGTCACTGGTGGCATTACACAGTTCGCATGCTCTGGATCATCTCGAGAAACCAAGATGGAAGACTTTTCGTGAAGCAGAGCTGGAAAGTGCAGAATACCTTTTCATAACGAACGAAACGCTCGAGCGATACCGCAGCAGTGGATATCCGGATGAACCAAGTGTACGCAAACTTATCGGTGCCATCATGATTGGCTTGAGCGCGGTGAACGTAAAGCTCAATATGATCAATGACTACGTTCTTAGTCAGTACTTCCTTCCAAATACAGTCGATTGTCAGTACCAGCAGCACACCAAAAAATGTTAGGATCAGAATGTGGCGACTTTGAAACCAAGTGATCGTTTGGGCCGAGCTCTGGCGGTATAAAAGAGGATGCGGGCTTCGTGCCCTCGCACTACAGTGAAGAGGTTCAAATGTTGGAAGATTGTTTCTACATCACCAATACATCCAATGAAAATCTTCTGCAATACTGTCAGGGAGCACAGTTAAAAATTATGAAGATTACACGTCATGTAAACTTCATTTATGCGATGTAAACATGACGTCATGAAATTTATGTTTGAAATCATGTAAAAATGTGTTGTATGTCATGTAACCACAGAGGATCTTGCTGGATTACATCATATATAATTGAAGTTTACATGACATATCATGTAAATATCCATGATACTCCACGCTCCAATTATGTGCATTATATGTCTCAGAAATTTACACGTTTCGTTCGAACTGTGAGGGTATGCTACGAATGCTGACTATTTAAAAGTGGCATAGGGTAGGTGTACCAGTTATGGCCATAGTGGTTCCCTATTTCGCCATATGTGATAAATTTAATGTCTCCACATTTTGAAAAGTTTGGTGTGTTTTAGCAGTAAGATAAAGAATATTTCTTGATGTTAAAACATTTGAAAACATTAAAAATGTCAAGGTTATCGAAATATCACTTATGGCCAAATAGGGAGCCACTATGACCATAACTGGTACATTTTCCCTAATGTTACGCTTTGCGAGCTGGATTGCTTGACAAAACGATTGGGTACAATGTTGAAAAGATGTACTTTCAGATAGGAAACAACAATTTGATCGATGGTGACGCCAAAAAGTGCGTCGCAAAAATTGTCAATCAATACTGCCAGGAACCATATCGAACGACGCGTATTGTTGTGGATTGTGTGTTGAAATATCTTTCTGGAGTACCTGCTAATGCGATTGCCTCTGCCAAGACCACTACCAAATACTCAACCGTGCTATAATGGTCCGTGCCTTTGAGGCAATTTAACTTAACTCTAATGAATAAGTAATAAATGTTCAACTAAAATGTTACCAAACGATGCGTTTTGTAATTTTAGGATATCCTATAAATTTATCGAAACATTCTTTGTAGTATCTATTTAAAATCCTTGGCGAATTTTCGACCAAATCTATCACATATTGTTGCTAAGATTCCCAGTTATGCGTTGATTAGTTTCTCTTAAGATAACTCCTGCTGTGGACGCTCCTCATTATTTTGAATCAATAACTGTATACATGGACTACGATAAAAACTTCCTGATATCGATGACAATATTTTCAGTAATTCAAAAGCCATTGTTTGCCTGCTGCTTCAAAAGATTGCCCAAAATCAGTGTACGTGCCATTGCGAAAAAAAATGGAACATTCGGTAAAATAATCGCCTATAAGTTAAATACAGTGCCCGAAAGGTTATTAACTTACTTCTTGGATACAATACGAAACCAACTAAGGTCCAAATGAGGTGCTGTTTAATATTCCTGCTGCCTTTTGTGGCATTGAGGAGTTCACTTGCTCTGGAGCACCTAGAAACACCGAGATGGAAGTCTTTTCGTGAAGCCGAGCTGGAAAGTGCCGAATATCTTTTCATCACTAACGAAACTCTCGAGCGGTATCGTAGCAACGGATATCCCGATGAACCAAGTGTACGCAAGCTCATCGGTGCTATCATGGTGGTTTTAAATGCGGCTGACGAAAAGCTTAATCTGATCAAGGACTACGTTATTAGTAAGTACTTCATCCCGAACATAGTCGATTGCCTGTACAAGCAGCATACGAAAGAATGTTTGGATCGGAATGTGGCAACCTTGGACCCAAGTGATCGTTTAGGCCGAGCATACCAAACGTTCCAGTGCTACTACAAAAACTATGGCGGAATCAAAGCAGATGTGGATTGGGTGCCCTATCACTACAGCGAAGTGGTCCAAATTGTGGAAGATTGTCTCTACATCACCAACGCATCCAATGAAAGTCTGCACCAGTACTGTCGCGGAGAGTATGCCACGAACGCCGACTACCAAAATGTGGTGTATTGCTACTTTGTACGAAATGGATTCTACGATAAGTCGACTGGCTTCAATGTTCAAAGGATATACAATCAGTTAGGAGCCAACAATTTGATCGATGATGGTACCGAAAAGTGCATCACCCAAGTTGTCAATCAGCACTGCAAGGAACCGTTTCGATCGATGCGAGTTTTTCAGGATTGTGTGGTGCGATACGTTCCTAGTTCGGCTGCTATTACGGAAGCAGCCAGTAATATATTGGGCAATCCTCCGGAATGTGTTGTCCCTCCGAGCCCTCCACCATAGACTCAACCGTGTTACAATTGTCCATGCCCTTGTGGCGAATATAAGTTATAGTAAAGTGATTTGAATAAATGCTATAGTTGGAAATTATCAAACTAGATGCTTTGTATTTAATATGTGACAACTGTAACAAGAGGTTTACGTAACAATATGCAGAATGATGAATTTTAAAACATGTGTCGTTCAACGAGTGCTATAAAGATCGAATTCTGTGACGAGTTGCATACAACCCTTTTTTGCAATTTTGTAAAAGGCAATGGGGGTATTAGAAGACATATCGCGATATGTTCATGAGGTTGGTTTTCGCCTAAAGTTGATTCCTCGAATATCGTTCCTCTCACGACACTTCAACGACAATTTTCGCGATAATCCATTTCGAGCATCAAATATTTAGTTAGGAATAAATAAATCACTCATTCTTGTAATTACTTAAAAATTTTTCTGTCGTACTATTTTGACTCTGAAGACTGAATCACATTTAATTTTAATACATTGTCTCAAAACATTAAAAGTATCCTAACACTATCTGGCCTTCACACTCAATCACATTTTGCTTGCTCAGTACTTTTTTATATTGCACTTTTAAAAATAATGAAAATTACTGTGGACGTAATTCACGTTAAGACTGAATGACGTATAATGTAAGTGATGGAACGACACAAAAACGTGTTCTTAAAAATGTATTGAACAAAAAATGTAATTTTACATCACAGAGGACACAAAAACGATGGCACTGTGATCGACATTCTCCAAATCAGACACTAACGTATTTGAAATTTAACATAAATTTACGTCATTTGATTCGCTTTTTTATGTGCATCCAAAAGACGTACAATCACATGATTTTTTGCCTCAATTTCTAATTGCATAAGCTTGGAATCCAAAAATGATAATGCAGAGAAATCCTTTGTATCCTTTATTGCTGCGAAAGAGAAATTACATGAAATCAACCCTTTTTGTGGGAATAATGAGTGGAATATTATCATCAGCTTACCTTAGGAATCAGAAAACAGTCTCTTTAAAAAATATACTGTCTACTAAAACTAAACAATTGGGAGCAACTCCAAACAACATAAATATTGGTAAACTCAAATTACATTTTAGTTAAAACAAATGCATGAACTCCAATGTCGTATGAAACAGGTTCGGCTCTTAGTATTTTCTTCTTCTTCTTGGCATTAACGTCCCCACTGGGAAAGAGCCAGCTTCTCAGCGTAGTGTTCTTATGAGCTTCCACAGTTGTTAACTGAGAGCTTCCTTTGTCAAAGTTGTCATTTTTGCATTCATATATCGTGTGTCAGGTACGATGATACTCCATGCCCAGGGAAGTCAAAGAAATTTCCATTACGATCCTAGACCGAGCGGGATTTGAACCCAGACACCTTCAGCATGGCTTTGCTTGGTAGCCGCGGACTCTAACCACTCGGCTAAGGAAGGGCCCAGGCTCTTAGTATGTGCTTGCTTGTATTAGTCACGAAAAAGATGTAAACAAAACGATCAGCTGATGTAGACGACAAGCCGGCTAAAAATGTTGTTCGACCGCACCTAAAACCACATCACGTCAGCCGGCGTCTATGGACACAAATCAAGAGGGCTTCATTCTAGACAAATATTTCAAAAGGGCTCAAAATGTCTTGTGCCTTTTTTTTGCTGTTGAGCCCTTTTTAGCCCGCCCACGCAAATTAACATCACTATCAAGAAGATTAGTGTTAACTCTTCCTGACAGTAGTATTGGTGAGCGTGATAGAGTTGAATTGGGCTCAAGAGTGTCTTGCAAAGCCATTGTTTACCATATGTATGTCCAGAATTGATTGTTTAATGAAAAACTTACAACGATCGAAGCGCCTAAAACTTAGTTGAAGGCGATGCTTTCACGTTTTGAAAGAAGACGTCACCTCCAAACACTAGCGATTTTGCAGGTGGATGTTGCCGTTTGATCATGAATAGCTTGTGACGAATACACCTCATTTTTTTTAAGTACGTTTTTCAAATAGAATTTTCGGCTACAATGCTAGTATGCTCTAAATAAATTTGTTCAGCGACTTTCTGGTGGATAAAATAACATTAAATGCTTGATTTCATAATATCATTGTTTGACAAAACATGGTTGTGTTTCTCTTTTTGTTTCCTTTTAAAATATGAGGTAATTTTAATTGCTCGTCTTGAAGTTTCAATCTTTGTGCCCAAATTTGCGACATTCGCATTCAGTTCCATGGTGTAAGAACTGACAGAAACTGCGCGCCATATTCGCAGGAGACCACATCAGGCGACATTCTAAATCAAGCGTTTGCTAGAATAACGGCATAAGTCGCATGATCGATTTCACTTCATCGATCCTGTCTTTTGTAAATAAAGGTGACGAAATGCAATTTTGTCAGCATTTTTTCACTTCAAACCGGTTATCAGCGATGCAATCTTGCGTCCTGAGGTGCAAAAAAGGCTGGCAAACTTACATCAGGTTTATTCACAGAAGAGAGGATCGATGTAGAGAAATCAATCATCCGACTTACGTCCTTATTCCAGCACTCGCTTGAAATCGTCCAAATCATCCACACACTGCCCGCGCTGACAAACAGTGGCCCAACGCTGGCCAAAAGTAGAAAAATAAAGTTTGCAAATTCCTTATCGGATATTTTTTTTTAATTATTCAGTATTAAATAACAATTTCCCAAAGTTTCATATCGGTCGATGTATATTTCGATTTTTCACAACATGTGATCTAAAAAGATGTCAGCTGAAATTGACGCTTTTGAATTTTTCAACTTTTGTGAAGGTTGTTCTATAGAAATTGCAGTTTATGTACTAAATCATGATCAAATCTTCCTTAACCGGTCTCATTTGAAAGAATATATCTTATGCTCTGTTTTTAAGATGTTTCAAACCATATTTGACATGATTACTATTTGAGAATGCCAAGAAATGTATAACATAGAACTCCTTAAAAATAAGACAACTTTCCAAAAGTAGTGCAAGATATCAGAGAACCGTTCTAAAATGATCATTTACCCCTCAATGTGTGGCAAATGTTCCATAGGATTCGATGTACTATGGCTTCACTTGCGCTTTTTTTGCGCCAAGGTAAGATAATTTATGTTTTGGTTACAATGTGATTACAATGTGATTATTATTTATTGTCCTTATACTTCATACCCTCGTAATATCCTAGGTAACTGAAAAATAGTTTATGCAGTTGAAAAGAGGCTGCATTAATAACATTTTTATCTAAACAAGCTTTTTTTCAGCTACCAATGTTACTTTGGATGTCCTTATATCCCCAATCTGTCAACCCTACTAATTCCTTATTTATCATTCTTCTTCCACGGCATTGACAAGGCCCATCATAGCACGGTTAAGTCTCCGATTGAATGTCACACTCCGGAGGATTGCCCAGTGCTTGACTGGCAGCGGTTCCAATGTCACGTCCAGCCGGCAAATATTGGATCAGGCAATCCAGCACAATATGCCCAAATCGTTCCGGCTCAACGAAATACTGGTTGGCCACATTTGCTACGCAGCTCTTGGTGTCATCCTCGAGCAGGCCATCGACGCCGAACTGTATAAAAAGTTTTTCCAGCTGGATCCCAGAAACTGTGTTGTAGAACCCGGCTTGAACAAAGAAGCAGTATCCCAGGCTCGGGTAATCTGGATTGGTTATGATTCGTCCTTGACAGTAATCCAAAAGCGACTGGTTGGTATGTGGGACGATCTGCATGCAGTCATAAATGGATTGAACGATTTCGCTGAAGTGGAACGGTACCCATTTCAACCCAGTACTGATTGCGGCATAGTTTTGGTAGTAGCATTGGAACGTTTGATAAGCTCGACCAAGGCGATCACTCGGGGGCAGCGGCGTCACGTTCTCAGCAATGCACTCCTCGGTATGCTGCACGTATTGGCAGTCAACGAAATTCGGGAGGAATAACTGTTTGAACACGTAGTCCTTGATCAGTACATGGTCTTCATCCCATGCGTTCAAAGTTTCTACGATACAATCGATTAGGGTACGAACTTCCGGTTCATCCGGATATCCTTGGCTTCGGTATTGTTCGATCGTTTCACTAGTGATGTGCAAATTCTCAGCACATTCTAGCTCGGCATCGCCGAAGGATTTCGCTCTGAGTTGGTCCAAAGACAGACAATGTTGTACTGACAGAGTTAGCACTAGTATTATAAGGAAGCTCATCCTCTGGAACCAGTGTGTTTCGGTTTATAATGCAAAACGTACTAGCAAAGCAGTTGAGAGGAACAGAAGTTATACAGAAGATTCCAATTGATTTTTCTCTTCAACGCGGAAGCAGACAATCTACAGCTTTCCATCATTCTCCAGTACAAAAAAAGAAACTGCGCAGGCATTCCACTGCATTTCCGTAGGTGTGTTTTATTTTTCTCCATTCTTACACGTGCCGGCACTAGACTGATAGTATTTACTATTAGTTGGCAGCTTCAACGCTTCTACACAAATGATACGCACGGTGTGTTGGGTGCTCATTCATTCGACCACCCCTTGGAAGAGCAAAGCAGGTGCTGCTTGAGGCAAAAATATTAAAAATAAAACAACCGAAACCGGGGCCCTTCCTTAGTCGAGTGGCTGGAGTCTGCGGCTACAAAGCAAAATCATGCTGAAGGTGTCTGGGTTCGATTCCCAGCCGGTCCAGGATCTTTACGTAACGTACGTATCTTTACGTACGCTGGTAAAAAGTCAAAAAAATGAAGTTTGCAAATTCCTTCTCGAATATTTTTTCTTGATTTCTTTAGTATTGAATAACAATTCCCCAAAATTTCAGATCGATCGGTGTATTTCGATTTCCCACAGCATGTGACCTGGAGAGATGTCAGCCAAATTGACCCTTTTGAATTTTTCAAATTTCGTGAAGGTTGTTCTATAGAAATTGTAGTTTCTGTACTAAATCATGACCAAATCTGTCTCTACTGGTATCATTCGAAAGAATATACCTTAGGCTTTGTTTTGAAGATGTTTCGAACCATATTTGACATGTTTATCATTTGAGAATGTCAAGAACTTTATAACATACTCCTTTAAAAATAAGGCATTTTTTCAAGGTATTGCAAGGTATCTGAGAAACGCTCTTAAATAATAATTTACCCCACAATGTGTGGCAAATGTTCCAAAACATTTAATGTACTATGGCTTCACTTGCGCATTTGTGCGCCAAGATAAGAAAAACATATTTTTAATTATGCTGCGAATCAGACCATTAAACCCTCATACTTGTTATAAATATCGCATTTTTTACCAGTCTATGCTCCCGAATAGATTTAGAAACCACCTCGAGCTTGCCCACAATATTTAACTTCAAATTGGCATCCAAATAATGATGTTTCATTAGATTTTGATCTGGAAATGGATTTCACAGATTAAATTAAAAATATGCTATTTTAAACTAATTCTGTCAAATGTACCGGAAATATCGATTTTCTGTTTCAACGACTATTTCTATCAAATCACCTCTAAAAATCACGTTTGATCAAATAATTAGCATTTTTTAACGTTTTGAGTGAGAATTGTACTTTTGGCCAGCATTGGTATGGGATGCGGCCACTGTGCGACTGTTCAGTGACACAATAGATCCACTTTATATATTTAACTTAATGATATTTTCAGTAAGCATGTACCTAGGGAAAGAAAAGCGTCTTCTCCGATTTGATCAAACCATGGTGGACTCCTGAGCTAAGCTCCGAAATGGCTTCAAAAAATGCAAAAAACAATATATTATTTTCCCTCAAAGGCTGACAGAGCTCGGCTGCGATAGCGTTAAGCTGAGTACGAACAGACTCTTGTGTCAACGTATGAGAACTACATATTTGCTGGGGATTCAGTCATCAGTAAAGCAAAATCCTTTGTACTTCTGGGACTTTTTCAAGCAACGGAAATCCAACAACCTTATTCCCGTCTAGGCCAGTTTTAACGGAGGGACATCTCGTTCGAATATGGAAGCAGACAATTGTTTTGCTTCAATTTTAAGGGCGTTTTTAGCAGAGCCTCACCCGTCCAACGTGGTTACTGTTTTGCTCAGATATCGTCTCACGACATACATCTTCCACTCTTCAAGTTTTCTCAAAACGCGGTACGAAAGGTTCTAGAAGGACTGGACACCTCAAAGGGACCTGGCACGGATGACATTTCTCCAGTGTTACTAAAGAATTGCGCCAATACACTTACATTGTCCATTGCTGCTGTGTTCAATCGTTCGCTCAGAGATGGATTTTTTCCAGATCCATGGAAATTGGCGGCAACTGTACCGATCCACAAATCCCGCAATCTCAACTGTGAAACTATCGTGGTATATCTATCATGTACAACCTTAGCAAAGTGTTTGGAAAACTGGTTCACGAAGTTCTGTATAGTGCTTCTGCTCCGTATGTCTGCATTAGTCAGCATGGCTTCATGAAGAACAGATCAACGACAACAAACTGGTATGCTATGTGTCAGAAGGTTGAATGACAAAACGTCGAATCCCAATATGTCGAATGCCAAAACGTCAAAAGTTTGAATTGCCGGGAACCTTACTTTTATGGAAGAACGAATCTCGTCCGAAAGAATAAAATATTCGACGTTTTGTCCCTTTCAACGTTTTATGATTGGGCGTTTTGGCATTTGACGTTTTGTCTTTTGACGTTTTGTCCCTGAACCGTGTCAGAAATATCCCGAAGCCTAGAAACCAAAACTTGGTAGTCGACGCAGTTCATGTGGATTTTGCAAAAGCGTTCGACACAATACCGCAGATTATCGACAAAATAAAACATCTAGGTTTCCCCGACTAGCTTACAAAGTGGCTGTACTCATACCTCTCTGGATGCAGCGTTTTTGTAAAGCTGAACTCGATAAGATCAAGAAAAATCAGCATTCCACAACGTACCCGAACAGAGTCAGATCACTGTATGATATCAACATGATAACATATTTTATTATCTCTGTTATCATTTTGATATTCTGTTATCAATGATACCCGAATGATAACTTAATTTGTTATCATTGCATCAGAGACAGAAATTTTTGATAACAGTTTGATAACAAAATAAGTTATCACACATCTATCCTACAACATTTTTATTAAGCGTGTGATTTAAACAAAGCGGACTTTCGTCAAACACAATTTTGTAAAATTACTTGAAGCATTTAGTTAATTAATTAATGAGTTTAGTTAAAAAAAACTCATCCCTCAAATGTTTTCCTTGATTTATGACCATAAAATTTAAAAATATATGATGATGCAAATTGAGCTATCAACTTGAACTCATTGATAACATAATTTACCTTTACTTTGTTATTCGACAAACAAATTTGAATTCTTATATTTGTTATGTTGGCTGTTAATTCAGCCAAGACGATAACAAAATCAGTTATCAAATGATGATAACCTGGTAACAAGATTTGTTAAAATAAATCTAAAATCGGGAAAAAAAATTCAACAGGTTTTAAGTTTTATTTTAATTTAAGGGCTTAGATTTATGATTTTGTTAATATTAACATTGTTTTTTTACTTCAATTTTCTAAGTACCATAATCCAAGGTAATATTAATCAGTTTCTTGGATAATTATGAAAAAAATCAAATTTCAAAATGTTGGTCTATAGATGATTGTATAGACGTGGCCAAGGTCATAATTGACTTTATGCCCTCAATATTGCCAGTATAGACGTGTTTACTCTGAATAATAATAAATATAAATTTAAGGCTAACAAAATCGGGTCAAAAGGGGGCTAAAATCGGGGGTAGATAAAATCGGGGGTAGACAAAACCGGGGCTGACTAAATCGGGTCATTACTGTATTTTTTTTGTTTTGTTTATCAAGGGTTTCGACGTGTTTGTGTGTATAAAAATCCCAGGATATTCACCGGTAAAGTTGGAAAAACGAGCGAAACCGAAACTGTCATTTTATATGGGACGATCAAAGGTGTTTTTCACAGCCTACTTGATGACAAGACGAAGTTTGCCGGGACCACTAGTGAATAATAAAAATGGAATGGTGTTTATATGTCACGAAATGGCTCAAGAATGGGCCAATTTAATTACGTGATTCCTTCGCAGTTGCGTTCCTCAAGGATTGCGACGTGTTCGTACGTACAAAAAATTAATATTATTATTATTATTTATCTTCATTTGATTGGCTTTTCGCCCTTGGCGAGTTCGCCACTTTTAAACGGCAAAAATGCTGGCCAGACGGGCTAGCCTAGACGGATTACATTGAAGATTTTCACAGATATCACATTACTAATTACTTTACAGGTGAAATGAAAGGAACAATACTACAAATTAAAATTGGAATTGAATAAAAAAAAATCACTAGGGTCGATGTACCAATAGCCGCATAGCTAAGAACAACTATTCGTATAAAATCGAAAAATAACGCTAGCGTCATTACTTTTACATCATCTGAAAGCTTTTTATCTTGGTTTTGTGGGAAAAATATAAAAACTACGAAAACTCATATGTTTGTATTTATTATCGCTTGTGCCACTATAGGAATACATGTGCCTATAGTAGCACTATTTCTAATTTCTGTTCCTATAGTAGTACTAGCATCACGGCGTTGGCAAAATACTAATCAAAACCGTATTTTTTTAAAGCTTTTATATTTTTGCTTCAAAGTGTGGATCAAAAGCTTTCGGTTGATGTTAAAAAAAAGTACTTAAATCATTAATTATTTCGTATAATAAAAAATAATTTCTCTCAGTAGTGCTACTATAGGAACAATAGGTTTACTAAAGGCGTAAGGGAGCTCAAATTTTAAGCAATACTAATTATTTCGATCATTTTTGAACAAAATCAAGCTGTGTATCGATGGTACTTAGATAAATAGCTCCTGACCTTCATGTCAAAAAATATTTTGAAAAGATTTATAGCAAATCGGCCGTAAAAAGCCACTAGTACGACTATAGGGGACTGTCCACTAAGGGAACACTGACCCTACAACGTATATTTTACACGTTTCCTCTTTCTCTCTTGTTTCCACCAATTTCTGGCAAACTCCGGGTCTGTCCAAAACCGCCGAGGACTGGTTAGTCCCAGTGATGGACTCGTGGATCCCGATTTCGTCGAGGTGGCATCGTATATGGGGAAAATATTTTCTCACTTCTCGTCTCTGTGTTGTGCCGCGAAGATGGCTACGACGGGTGCTAGAAGGTGTGGGAGGTGACCACCCACCAGCTCATTGAACAGTGGGCGTTGGTCGCCAGCATTCCGTTCCTCCTATGAAGATGTGCCCAGCAAAAGAGGCAACGACGGGTGCGGGAAATAACCACCCACCAGCTATTGGACCGATGAGCGACCGGTAGCAGCGGTGAGGGTTCGGAAAAAGGTACAAAAAAAAAAATAATAAAGAAAGTCTCGTAACAGATAAACGAGAGAAAACTAATCTATCATTTTGTTTGGGAGAGTGCATGCTATTTTTCAACGGCCTACTTGATGGCAAAATGACGTTTGCCGGGACCACCAGTGAATAATAAAACAATAATAAATAATATACGGAAAATATTCCATTTCATAGGGTAAACACCATTGCTCACATAATTTTTATAGCTTTCGTTTTCAGTTTTTTTTTCAGCTTTCCGATGGTGATCTCAGAATTCGAAACAAGCGGTGCACTAATGGTAAAAATCGGGTTTTCTGACGAAATTCAAGATGGTGGCCAAATTCAAAATGGCCGTCAACATTTGTTTAGCTTCAAATGAAAGTTACTTCCTTCTTCTGTACAATGCCATTAAGTTTGTTATGTGTCCCACCCTTTGGTTTAAGGCTAAGTAGCCCGTCATTCGTTTTGGCAGTCATGTTCGCAATTTCAAATTGAAAAAACTCGGTCCTCATAGTTCATATTCATCCGGAAAAGTATCACTACATGCGCTGACAGGCAGAGAGTATTCTTATACTTTTTCAGATGCATCAGTGCAATACCAACTGATTTGAAATGTATAACCAGAGTTGAGAAAAGTCATGAGATTCACACTATAGCAGCCCAGCAAAGCCAATCACAGTCGGCGAAGAAAGTGAAACTCACATATAGGCCTATTCAAATGACGTCTCAAATCAGCTGATCGGGAAGCACTTTGACAGTTCTTTTATGAAAATGACAGGCCCGTGTTAGCACCGGTCCTCCACCGATGTAAACAAATGCATAGACGGATCTGTCACATGAAAAGGCCTATGGACCTATGCACGGGTTCATTATTTGACGTTTTAGCGGTGCCGTGTTATTTATGGGACCATGGCAACCAGTGAATTCGGCACCGCTCAAACGTCAAATTAGTGAACTCGTGCATCGGTCCATACTGTAGGCAAACTACGTTGAAATAAGCAGAACACCCGTTGCTAATGGCAACCCAAAACTATCGTAGAAAAATGTTCTATTTCCCACTGCATTTCCCGCATTTACAGCCTGTGATGACACTACTGATTTAGAAAATTCATTAGGGGTATTCACTTAAAAGCGTAAATCTCTGCGTAAGCCGTGATAAACTGTGTATCCTAAATATTTCACGATGTTGTGCAAACTATGAATGAAACATTTCAAATTATGAAAATAGGGGAATATCCAATCCAAGAATGCGAAGATTATCGTAGTAATTGCCATCGTGACGATCCCAAACAAACGCTATTCAACTTTCGATACTGCATATTTAGAGAATAAGTATTGCAATTTCAGAGAAAACTTTCCGTTTTGCGGTCCAACGAAAAGCTACCGCAGCTGTCACATCACTGATTTGTACTGGTAAATCATCAGTAGGCTTTAATGATACCTTCGACACCGTCTTGATGATTATTGTTTGTTGCTATTTTCCACACCGTTTTCTCTTTCAAGCATACTATGATTGAATTGTTTGCTTCAATGATAGAATGATTTCGAAGCTTGCGGTAGAACTTTGACAGCTGCGGTAGAACTCGGCGGCTACCGCAAACCGGAAAATTTTCTTAATAACCGTAATAAATCGTGGTATTTGCTGAAAGATCATGAAGGCACAACAACACTTTGGACGGAATTCAACGGATGCTTGCTGAACCTGGTGCGCATTAGTGTGGCATGCACTGTATTAGATAAGTTTTATTCTGAGATTAGGTGAAGCTTCGTAGAAAGCAGTCAGAGAACATCTCAAATACGGATGATCTTGCCAAACTGTCGTTGTCCCCCGTGTATGATTAGTTAAGTTGGGAATTTCCCGTGAAACTTGCCAACCACCTAGCGGGTTGAACTTCAAATTGTCTGATTTATTTTTCGAAAATTAAATGAATAAAGTTTCCTGCCTGTCGCATGAATGTAGTCCAATAATATCTGATAATTCATTGAATCTTATTACACAACAAACACACAAACGAGTTTTTTTGAATATCCTGACATGTTTTAATTTCATTTAAATAACTAGTTCCATAAATAGTATGGGATCTATTGGTCTGGAAAAAAAAATCAAACGAAAAAGTACAACCATATGCTTAAACAAAACACACATTTTTACGGGGTCTGTCAATCGTTTGTTTCGGGTTATTAGATTTAATTTCCGTATGTCATTGTATCGGAAGAGGAATATTTCACTTGAAATAATTCATTACTTATTTTACGCAGCATATCAGTTACGCAACTTTAAGTGAATACTCCTATTATCTCAACATAAGCTACTTGATGAGATTCACGTTTTCCAACTACTGTAGTGAGGAGAGCCACGGTAGTTTCGCGAAATTCAAGCCTACTAATATTACCAGTCCCAGCCCTGTGTAATAGGTTACGGCAATTATGAGTGCCAGAACCTTTTCGGTGAAGTGTGCTTTTCGGGGAAAAGAGATATTCGGAGAATTGGTATTTGGGGAGCTGGCGTTCGAGGAAACGACATTCGAGGAACCGATTTTCGGGAAAAAGTAGCACAACCATATGGTGCATGTATCTTGCAAAAGTTCACATGCTTGGGTTATCACACTGACTCTATCATTTTTTTTTTATATTTGAAGAAAAACAACTTGTCGTTTCAGCTGTTTCCATTGGTGAAAATAGGCGAGGTTGCTGGTGGGGTTCAGCTATCCCTAAAATTATTTAAGACCCCCCTCCACATAGAAAATATAAACGCTCAGGCAAAGTATGCAGCTTGCTTATGCTTTTTTTTTTATCAAATGGGTCAAGCCTTCGCTAGGATTTCGAGTTCAAAAGTTTAAGTTACGCTAATGGCTAGTTCTAAAACCAAACCAAACTTTGAAAATCAGAAGATACACTTAAAACCAATGGTCATTGGACATTGTGCTCTTCGAATCTTGTTGGAACAATCTCATTCCGCAACAACAGTTTATCACAATTTGAACAGAATATGACAAAGATCGCTCACCGCGTGCGTAACAATTTTCTAGGATTTGCATTGCAATTTTCGAGAGCTTTCTCCGTGTTGGTAAACAATTTTTACATGATTGAAGAGCATCACCCAACAAATTTGATCTTGTGTTTAAGATTACTAGTTAATCACGAGTTGAAGAGATTGCAACAATGTTGCCCCTTGTGTAGCTCAATCCGCAAAAGTTAGGACAAACGATTGTGAGTACGCTTGTTTCGCGACTGTTTCGATGACAATTTGATTCACTGCTTAAATCCCGCTATGTGATGGTGTAGAAAACCAAATGAATATTTGTATTATCTATATTATCGAGAGTTTTAGCCGATGGCAGGAAAGCCTCCAAACTAAATGGATAACCTATCTCGCGTTTAGTTCCATAAGGGCGTACCTGCAGTGATCCATTTCTACTCATCTATTTTCTGTTTCAGTAATAATTTCTCCAAACGATTTATTTCGACCATTATTTTTGTTCAGTAGTAAGTTCTCATCGTCCTTCTTCGTACTGCATTGAAAAACCTAAACCTAACAAAAATAGACTGAGTTTTTGTGTATCAATCCAAAGACTAAACCACTGAAGAGAAATCGATCATTGCCGAAACGTTGGTTTGATTCTCAAAGCGAAATATGCTCTTTGTTTATCTTTAAAACTAGACAAATATTGAAAATATTGTAGAGTTATTTTAATGTCTTCTATAAAATAATGCTACTTTTATTCTTTATCCTTAAAAATGTTTTTTTCTCTTATTTTAAAAACGTGTGATTAACTGCGTCCAACAAGTAACCCGAGATCAAATTTGCGAGAGAATGATCATGCGTCATCGGTATAATTTGATTTGATTTCAAATTAAAAGGCACATAGATAATTTATAGTAACATCATATATTTTTTACTTTTATCACCAAAAAAACAATCTTTTTGTGAAATTTCTGTTAATAAATAAATACAAGTGTTGATTTTTAGTATGCTAGTTCTGTAAAATGCGATGATAATAAAAATGTTTAGATAAATAAAACCAAGATGACGAAAGTCTGTGCCATTAATCCCAAGTAATCGATTTCTAAATTCTTGTGAATCTTTAACAGTCTGTTTCTTTTTGTAGAATGAATTTTGTAAATAAAGTCAGTGAAAAAGTTAGTAATCAAATATTGTTTGTCCATATAAAATTTACCAATTAGGAGATATAAATCTCAGCTTCTGGCTGAAATTCGAATGACATGAAAAATATAGTCAACTCGCTTTGCAGTCTTTTGTCAAAGAGTTTCAGCAGTTTGTTCAAAGAGTAAAGTAAGTATCCCAGAGATTTTTTGAATTTATTCAAAAATCGTTGGTGATGGTTGGTATATTATGCAAATTAAAGTAATTTCTGAAAGTGACAGCCTTGCCGAATAAACCAACCACTTACAACATACTTTTGTTTAATTGAATAAAAAAATCTCTCGGCTACTTACTTTTGTTGAACTCTTTCAAAAATGGGCCATGTTTAGTAAATTCAGGTTAAATGTAGTTCGTCATTTCAGTCAATTCGGACTACCAGAAGCCGAGATGCAGAACTTCAAACTTGAACATTTTATACGCAAAAAACGGCATTTTATTGCTAACTTTTGTCACTGACTATACCTTTGTCTCTCCAGCTGATATTCACTACAAGAACACAGAACAAGTAATTCGATAAAACCTAATCAACGAAACTTCCCTACAGTTCATCCTACTGACAAACATCATTGTAGCAAGGCTGGGTCTTCCGTGGAGGGCTAGGAGGAGGAATACATTCCGGGGGATTTCCCAGTACACTACTGGCACCTGCACTGATGTCTCGCACAACCGGAAGGAAGTACAGCAAACAGTCGACCACAGTGTGCACAAGACGGTCTGGTTCCTTGCAGTACTGTTCGTAGACATCCCTAATGCACGCCACGGTGTCTGCTTCGAATAGATCGGTACCACTTGGACCGCCACCGTATTGCACAAACAACTTCTCCAAATCGATACCAGTTGTCTTGTTGTAGAATCCAGCTCGTACGGTGAAGCAGTATGCTGCCGGTGGATAGTCCGGATTATCAGCAAACTTGCCCTGGCAGTACTGCACCAAAGATTCATTCGTTTGCGGAACGATACGGAGACACTGCCCTATTATGTCCACAATTTCACTGGGGTAGAATGGAACCCATTTCACCTCATCACTTATTCCAGAGTAGTACAGGTAGTAACACTGGAATGACTTATAAGCCCGGCCTAGACGATCATAAGGATCCAGAGGTGCCACGGTCTGATCCAGACACTCTTGGGTATGCTGCACGTATAAACAATCCACCGTGTTGGGAATGAAGAACTGCTTGAAGGTGTAGTCCTTGATCTGATTAAGACTTTCGTCCCATGCGTTGAGATTTATTAGGATACAGTTGATCAGTTTGCGGGTACTTGGCTCATCTGGATATCCACGGCTACGGTATCGTTCGAGCGTTTCGTTCGTGATGAACAAATATTCGGCACATTCTAGCTCAGCTTCACGGAAAGACTTCCATCTGGGTTCATCCAGATTCTTCAGAGCAGAACAGCTATGCAGTGCCAAAACGGACACCAAAACTAACACGAACCCCCTCATTTGATGCTGTACCAAATCGTAAGGTATCCAAAAGTAAACTAATACTTTTTCCCAGCAAAACATCGAACTTATACCAAATGTTCGAAAATAGATAAAAGCGGAAGTGTAACAGTAATACGACACTACACCCTCAAATCGACTTCGTTAGTTCAACGCAAATATTGTTTACCTGCAACGCACGTGCCGACAACCAGCAAAACTACCACTCCAAGCCTAATCATTTCGATGCTTCTACCGTTCGCCTCACTGAACTTGTGCACAAAACTTGTTCACTTTTTTATAAACTAATGTCCAGTCTCTACAGAACGAACTTTTTCCCTCAGCTCGAAATTGACTTTCACGACCGTTCAGAATCCGATCTTTCGACTAACGCGATCCAGCACGGACTGAGGCACTTTATAAGAATTTCTCAATGGATTGATTAGCGCCGCCGGCGATGCTCGTGTCGTGCAAGGAGTCTGTTTGTTCTAGAGCTTGACCCCTCGCTGATGACCTTTTTGTCGGAAAATGAAACCGTAGCCGTGCCTGGGCTTGATTTGCGAAGCACCATTTGGCTTGAGTTTTGCGATCTGTGTGAACAGAGTTGATGGACTTTAGAAGGCTTCACACTTCACCTAGATGAAGTTCATTGGGAGGAATCATTGTATTGTGATATCAAATATAAAAAATTAAAAACATGTTTTGTGAAAATTTCAAAAGAAAAGTTTCTTCATATTTTTAGACCAAAGTGTAAAAGTACTGTATAGTACGTTAATATAACTTGCAGACTCACCATCTGTTCATTGATTAGGCGACGAACGGTTCAATGAAAAAAATGACTGTGGCATATAATGTCTGAACATGGGTTTCTAGCGAAACTAATTAGACACTAACTAACGGCAATACTAACTAAACCTCCTGAAGTATTACTGGAGAAATTTATGGAAGAACCACTGGAGGAATTTCTAAAATCTCTGCAAGACTTATGAAGGATTTTTTTTTTGAAGAAGTCCTGCAGAAATCCTCGAGAAAAAATAGAGCATCATAGAAAAAATAACTTGAAAAGTTACAGACAGCATGCTTGCAGGTACTACTTAAAGAAATATTGAAGGAATGCCTGGACGTATCTGTGGAAGACATCCCAGAAGAAATAAATAGAAAATTTTCTTGAGGAATTCCTGGAGGGATATGTGTAGCCACTTCTGATGTAATAACTATTTTTTATACAAAGTATTATTAAAATTTTTGTAGGAATCTCCGAAGAAATTCCTACAATTTTATATGGAAGAATACTTGAAGGTTTCCAAGAAAAAAAATTCATAGGAATTCCTAAAGGAATCTCATCAAAAATTCCTGGAGAAATCCCTAATATAAATCCTGGTGGATCCTAGAAGAAATTTCTTGAAAAACTGTTTTATGAAAGCCTTGATTTATATGTGGAAGAATTGCTTTAGAAATTTCTGCTGGAATTTTTAAAGCAGAATCTGGAGGAATACTTGAAGTAATCTCAAAAGCATGTTTTTAAGGCTAAGTAGCCCGTCATTCGTTTTGGCAGCAATGATGACTTTTCAGCTTGCCTTTCAAAGTGATATAACTCAGTCTTGATAGTTTATATTTACTTGAAAAAGTATCACTGTACGCGCTAACATGCATAAAGTATGCTGATACTTTTTCAGCTGTGTCAGTGCAAAACCAACTTGTTTTCTTTGATTCGAAATCGTGAGATGAATTAGCAACAATCATCAACGACGCGTACAAATTTCAATGACGGCCTACTTCGCCTTAAGGAATCCTTGTAGGCATCCATAGTTTTATATCCTGTAAATAAGAATAAAATAATATGTTAATTAGTCCACAGTGCAAGAAGTCTATCTCTTCTGCACCTACGGTAGCCAGTTTTTGTTATGGTTTCATTTATCGAATGCTGGAGGAAGTCATGGACAAAAAATGTTGTTGTTATCCTAATGAGATGAATCCTTCAAACCTGATTTTTTCATTATGAAAATCAAATCGAACTTCTCAAGTTAGATTCATTTCCAGAATAATTTCAACCGATTTTAAACTCCAATCGACAGTACCTAAGCAAGCTGCAAAATACGTAAGACTAAGAGCTTTAGAACTATTCGATGTTATTCAAATGATAAGAAAATTAAAAAAAAAAAATCAAATAAACAATGAGCTAAACTTTTAGCTCCGATCTTAATTAAAATAAAAGTTAGCTGTCGTATATTCTAGCTTCAAGTTGGTAAGAGTCAAGGGGCCGAATATGAGAAGATTCTACAAAAACTTCCGAAGGCCGTACAAAATGGAATACGTACGTTGGGTCGGCGCGGTAAATGGCTGGGCATGGCGTACCATTGGTACCTCGCGTACCTGCAGGAATAAAATAGACCCCTTTGTGCGGTCCTTAGCCTCTTGCCCAGCAACTCCTATCCCTACATCCTCGTGGTACTGGCCGGGGTACGAGTAACCTTGGGGAAGATCGGGTAACCAACCCCCGGTGGGAACTTTGGTCGTATGCTGACAGGGAAGGGGGGGTTTGCTTTTGCAAACCTGGAGCGTCTGTACTCCACGTTAGGAGCGGCTCACAACAGCGTCTGTTCCCCATGTCAGGGGCGGCTGATCATCGTCCGAGTGCCAGAGAAGGACTCTAAGCTAAACTGCGCACTATGGCCCTCCGAACATTTAGGGGGAATGGTCCTCCGGAAATCTAGGGGGTTGGTGTCAGGCCCTGCGAGCCAGCCGTAAAAACACATTAGCACAGGAACGTCAACGAGAGAATACGGACCGGAACAATCGGCAAAGACCACAGCGACGAAAATGGACTAGCAATTGGAAACTCGGTACGTGGAACTGCAAATCTCTCAACTTCATTGGAAGTACTCGCATACTCTCCGATGTACTGAAGACCCGCGGTTTCGACATCGTAGCGCTGCAGGAGGTGTGCTGGACAGGAGCATTGGTGCGAACGTTTAGAGGTAATCATACCATCTACCAGAGCTGCGGCAACACACGCGAGCTGGGAACAGCTTTTATAGTGATGGGTGATATGCAAAGGCGCGTGATCGGGTGGTGGCAGATCAATGAACGAATGTGCAAGTTAAGAATCAAAGGCCGATTCTTTAACTTCAGCATAATCAACGTGCATAGCCCACACTCCGGAAGCACTGATGATGACAAGGACGCATTTTACGCGCAGCTCGAACGCGAGTACGACCGCTGCCCAAGTCACGACGTCAAGATCATCATAGGAGATTTGAATGCTCAGGTTGGCCAGGAGGAGGAGTTCAGACCGACGATTGGAAAGTTCAGCGCCCACCGGCTGACGAACGAGAACGGCCTACGACTGATAGATTTTGCCGCCTCCAAGAACATGGCCATTCGTAGCACCTATTTCCAGCACAGCCTCCCGTATCGGTACACCTGGAGATCACCTCAGCAGACAGAATCGCAAATCGACCACGTTTTGATCGATGGACGGCACTTCTCCGACATAACCGACGTCAGAACCTATCGTGGCGCCAACATTGACTCCGACCACTACCTGGTGATGGTGAAACTGCGCCCAAAACTATCCGTCATCAACAATGTACGGTACCGACGCCCGCCCCGGTACAATCTCGAGCGGCTGAAACAACCGGATGTCGCCAATGCGTACGCGCAGCATCTTGAGGCAGCGTTGCCGGATGAGGGCGAGCTCGATAGGGCCTCTCTTGAGGACTGCTGGAGGACAGTCAAAGCAGCCATTAACGACGCTGCCGAAAGCGTTGTCGGATATGTGGAACGGAGCTCAAGAAACGATTGGTTCGACGAGGAGTGCCAAGAGGTTTTAGAGGAGAAGAATGCAGCGCGGGCTGCAATGCTGCAGCATGGTACGCGGCAAAACGTGGAACGATACAGACTGAAGCGGAAACAGCAAACCCGCCTGTTCCGGGACAAAAAGCGCCGCCTGGAAGAGGTGGAATGCCAAGAGATGGAGTTGCTGTACCGTTCTCAAGAAACGCGGAAGTTCTATCAGAAGCTCAACACATCCCGCAAAGGCTTCGTGCCGCGAGCTGAGATGTGCCGGGATAAGGATGGGAGCATCTTGACGGACGGACGCGAGGTGATCGAAAGGTGGAAGCAGCACTACGATGAACACCTGAATGGCGCAGAGAACACAGGCACAGAAGGTCAGGACAGCGAAGGCGATGGCTACGTCAGCACAGCGGATAGCGGAAATCAACCAGCTCCCACGATGGGGGAAGTTAAGGATGCCATTCAACAGCTCAAGAACAACAAAGCCGCTGGCAAGGATGGTATCGGAGCCGAGCTCATCAAGATGGGCCCGGACAGGTTGGCTGCTTGTCTGCATCGGCTGATAGTCAGAATCTGGGAAACGGAACAGCTACCGGAGGAGTGGAAGCAAGGCGTTATATGCCCTATCTACAAAAAGGGCGACAAACTGGAGTGTGAAAATTATCGTGCAATCACCATCCTAAACGCCGCCTATAAAGTGCTATCCCAGATTCTCTTCCGTCGTCTATCACCTATAGCAAACGAGTTCGTGGGAAGTTATCAGGCAGGTTTCATCGACGGCCGCTCGACAACGGACCAGATCTTTTCCGTGCGGCAAATCCTCCAGAAATGCCGTGAGTACCAGGTCCCTACGCACCATTTGTTCATCGATTTCAAGGCGGCATACGATAGTATCGACCGCATAGAGCTATGGAAAATCATGGACGAGAACAGCTTTCCCGGGAAGCTCACAAGATTGATCAGAGCAACGATGGACGGTGTGCAAAACTGCGTGAAGATCTCGGGCGAACACTCCAGTTCGTTCGAGTCTCGGCGGGGACTACGACAGGGCGATGGACTTTCGTGCCTGTTGTTCAATATTGCGCTTGAAGGTGTCATGCGGAGAGCCGGACTTAACAGTCGAGGCACGATTTTCACGAGATCCGGACAATTTGTTTGCTTCGCGGACGACATGGATATTATTGGGAGAAAATTTGAAACGGTGGCAGATTTGTTCACCCGCCTGAAACGCGAATCAACAAGAGTCGGGCTAATGGTGAATGCGTCGAAAACAAAGTACATGCTGGTTGGCGGAACTGAGCGCGACAGGACCCGCCTAGGAAGCAGTGTTACGATAGACGGGGATACCTTCGAGGTGGTGGACGAGTTCGTCTACCTCGGATCCTTGTTGACGGCTGACAACAATGTTAGTCGGGAAATACGAAGGCGCATCATCAGCGGAAGTCGTGCCTACTATGGGCTCCAGAAGAAACTGCGGTCAAGAAAGATTCACCCCCGCACCAAATGCACGATGTACAAAACGCTCATAAGACCGGTAGTCCTCTATGGGCATGAGGCGTGGACTATGCTCGAGGAGGACTTGCAAGCTCTTGGGGTTTTCGAACGCCGAGTGCTAAGGACGATCTTCGGCGGCGTGCACGAGAACGGCGTGTGGCGGCGAAGGATGAACCACGAGCTCGCTCAACTCTACGGCGAACCCAGTATCGCGAAGGTAGCTAAAGCTGGAAGGATACGCTGGGCAGGGCATGTTGCAAGAATGCCGGACAACAACCCTGTAAAGATGGTGTTCGCCACGAATCCGGTCGGAACAAGAAGGCGTGGGGCGCAGCGAGCTAGGTGGATTGATCAGGTACACCAGGACCTGGAGAGCGTGGGTCACAGGCGAGGATGGAGAGAAGCGGCCATGAACCGAGGGAATTGGCGAAATATTGTTGGCGAGGCTTTATCAAGATAATTGATGTAAAGCCAAATAAGAAGAAGAAGACGTACGTTGGGTCAGTGGCGTAGCTAGGGATTTCCGGACCCGGTGCGGAATCAAATTCGGGGGCCCTTTCGAACAGGGATGTGTGCCAATTGATTAGTCAATTAATCGAAACAATAATATACTTTTAATCAATGTTAATATTTGAGATTGATAAATAATCGACCTTGTGTTCATGTGTTGTTGAAGACGTTTTTAATTTTTATATAATAATCAAAATATAAAATAATGAAGAGCAATAAACCGATACGGCCACTCCAGGGCTGAAAGCGGCTAAGTGTCTAAAAAAGGAACTTAAGAGACCTCATGCCTAGAAAACGAAGCCAAAATGAGATTGAATAGGGACCACATTTCGATAATGATTCCTCGAGTAATCCAACCAGACAATTCTTGAAGCGTCTCTTTATAAGTTTCTGTGGAATTTGAAGATTTTTTTTTCAGAAATTTTATTAGAAAGTTATTCAGTTATTCACTAAAAGTTTGTTTCAACTTATAAATTCAAAAATTTCTTCAGGAATGCATTGAATTCCTCACAGACTTCCCAAGGAATTTCTCCAGAATTCCAGGCTTCTTGTTTTTTTTTTCATCAATTTCCTCATGAAATTTCCAAGAAGTGTCCTCAAAAATGTTACAAGGTTTTTCTAGGAATTTTTCCAAAAATGGTAAGGTAATTTTATTTGAGGGGATTCCTTTAAACAAAAACCTAGATATATTTCTAAACGAAATCTTTGATATATCACTGGTGAAATTCTTCAATAGAGAAGTCATTCGAAGATTTCCGGATCTCTTCTGGACTATTGAGAAAGTCTTGGATGAATCTTCAGACAAACTAGTCATGAAATAATTGGAAAATCACCCAACCAGAATTTGGGGTAAACTACAGGAGCTAACGGTTAAATTGCTGTAGGATTTTGTGTACAAACTAAATAATTTTTAAAATTGGAGAATCTAGCTACTAATTGCTGAAAAAACAATGCCAGAAATTTTTGAAGCAACTCTTATTTATGGAGAAATTAATGAGGAATCTTTGGTTGGATTTATTGTTAAATTTTTGAAAAGTTCCTTAAAATTTATAAGAATAATTCCAAAAAGAATTCATGGAATAACTAGTGTGGTTATTATTGAATGATTGGTATTTTCAGAACCTGGAAGTATTTTCAGCGAGTTCTTGTATGATCTATAATAAACATTTTCACACGAGTTACACCAATCGTAGAAAAATCTATGTTATTTTCCTGTTCATTTTTGTAGGAATAATTTTTAGATATCTCAGTGGTATTACACTGAAGAAATCGTTACAAGAATTTCTGACAAAATTTTCGTTGTAATTCCGTTGTTAGACTGCTGAAGGATTTTATAGAAAAAATTTTGAAGGTATTCATCTTACAATGTCTATGAACCTATGAAGAAGTCGCGTAGTAATGTTTGGAGCCTCAGGAGATTACATAAAAAATCATTGCAATGCAAAAATAAGACTTTATAAGACGTGAAGACTTTAGATAAATTTGATGCTATGCGTAAAAAAGATACTTTAGAGACCTTTGATCACCTTTGTTTATGTTATCGAAAGATGCATTGGTACTTTCAAGAATGTTTCAAATAGTGTGAACAAAATATTCATTTCGGCTTGGTCCAGGATATGGCTCATAATGAAATGTTCGAAAACCTGTTCCTGAATTCATTAGACTCAACACGGCGTGTCTGGTAGAACAATATTATCACAAAAAAATAGGCATCGCTAAATCTTTCAGCATTCGAAAATATAGGTTTTTAGCTTTCATTTGACGGGTTCCCCAAAAAAATCCACCGAGGGATCCCGAACATTTTTTTTTATTTTAAATTTTTGTTCCTTGAAGTACAATATTTTCAAATATAATCATGGTAAAAGACAGTTTTTTTTTCTCTCAAGCTCGATAGTAGCCCAAATTTTAAATGAAAGTTGATATAACATAGATATATAAGATTACATATTGTAATAGACATAATTGTCCTATGTGATCTTGGGGATACGACACTTACTCGTACAGTGGAGGACACACTCAGTTGAGTTCAACTAATTTTCATTTTTTTACTAAGATCCGCACAGCTGAGCGGTGAGCAAATTAATTTTAACTGATATGTCAGCCTAACATCAAGTTTACTTAAAACAGCACCTGTGGGTGCCGTTACCAAACGTCACTTTTACTAAGATGTCAACAAACGACCTTTTACCGAGATTTGCACAGCTGAGATCGGCATTCGGATTTAAGCGTGTATTTGATTCTAGTGTATAACTGTTTCTGTTCATATTTAGAATAGATTAATTTTCTTTTCCTTTTTTCTGGAATTACACCCCTATTGAGACAAAGCCAGGTTCTCAAATAAGAGTTCTTCGTTTACTCATTAACTGAGAATTTGATTCGCCTATCATGGTTCTTTTTTTTATATTGTGTGTTAGAAAAATATACTCGACCGATGAGATCTATGTTTATGAAAATTCCATAAACTACGTAACGCTCTAGGGGGAGGAGGGAATAGCGTTTGATTCTTCCATACAAAAAACGTTACGGAGGGGGATGGGGTAAGGTGGTCAAAAATTTCCGTAATAAATGGACGCTGCCAAACAATTGATACAAAATAGAGCTCTTTTGAACCATTTTTACAAATCAATATCACTTACTGCTGGGTTAATATTGTCATATTTTCCACAATTATGATATAAAAAACAACATGCCAAAATAGTGACTCTTTGAATTGAAAATAGTCTTGCAGTTATGTTAACTCAACTGTTATATCATTGAAAATATCGTGGTCAACAGGCACAATCTGGCTTCATAAATAAGCAAAAATACCACATTTGAGGAACAGAAAATCTATTCAAGATTCAAGAAACGCCATTCCATGACCAAGTAAGTACTAACAGTTTGGGCTAGACCAAAAGAATCATTGAGTCATTTTTTTTTTTCAAACAGTACGAAACAGTCGATAAGTTCGATATCTTTGGAAGTTTGTTCATTATGTCTCTGCAACGGAAATTCCATGGACATCTGACATAAAAAAGGGACACATGATTTGAATTTGGAGATCCTAATTTGACCCCTCCTGACTTAAGTTTATGAAGCTACTGTAAAAACAGAGACAAAGCTCAAGGCAGACTCTTGAGTCGCTATCATCGCAAAACCCCCCAAAAAGCTCCAAAAGGTAATGTAAAATGCATGTTGTATGGAGCTCATTTTGCTACGACAAATAAATGCAGCCACTTGATTGATGTTGCTTTCATGAAATAATCCCCAAAAAATTGCAAAAGTTGCACCCTGTATTCGCTGATGTCCGCACGAATGGGAAGGTATCTTTTCGAGATATTGAAAGCCTTAGAATAAAGTCATAAAAATCTACTGTAAATTGCAGTTACTCAACTCTACGGGACAAGTGGGCACATGACATTTAACTTTTTATTTTTCCTCATAATACTTACCATTGCCAATAATCACATAATTAACCACATTTCATGTTGAAAACATATATTATATGAATATGATATAGATAGGAGTATAAAATGGTAAAACTTTCTTGTTTGTAGGCTACTTACGTGTTTTAATTACTGCAGTAATTGTGAAAATTGTATTATTGTTGTTCTGCTTGTCAGAAAACCACTTTCACGGTGGAATTATTTTTATTGATTTGATTTAACAGGAAATATCTTCCACTATATTCTTATTAAAGTTTGAAATTCTAAGCTAAAAACATCAAAATAACTTCAATACTATTGAAAAAGTCTGTGTAGTGTCACTTACTCCGGGTGCCTGGATAATATTCTTAATGAGGATTTTTTACACTTTTTGCTAAGGCAGGGCGTTTAAGCATATTCCATTTACTTTCGTAGGCCGTTGTAATGTTGATCCATTCTACTTTTAATCTCTAACGGTTGATTGGCAAAGAAAATTCTCAATCAATAACTAAGTACTCAACGAATTCTAAGCTGGGAAGCAGGCTATGTCCCAGCAGAGGTGTAATGCCAGACAGAAGAAGAATAAATTTAATGTATTCTAACCATGAAAAGAAACAGTGCTCGGTTAGATATACTTTCACAGTATGAATAAGTGAACAGTCGAACTTACAACATATCTAATCGAATAAGTGTCCTATAGTTCAATGAATCCTCAAAATCACATAGGACAGTTTTGTTTTTTACAAAATGAAACTCAATATATATGTATATATATTTGTTTTGTGAACTTTTATATGGAAATAAAACTTTTATCCAACGAAGCTGTCTTTTGCAATGATTACATTTAAAAATAATGTACTCTAAAAACAAAAATTTTAAATAAAAAAAAATGTTCGAGATCCCTCGGTGGATTTTTTTGGGGAACACGTCAAATGAAAGCAAAAAACCTATATTTTCGAATGGTGAAAGATTTAGCGATGCCTATTTTTTTGTAATAAACCTTTCCCATGTACACGCCGTGTCAAGTTAAAAAGGGCCCTCTGATGTTCTAAGAGTAGCAGAAAAATGTACTTTTCAATCCAAAACCACGATGTTCTGTTCAAAAGTACTGTTCCATAGCGTTGCAATAAACGCTACCTTTATCAATATACCAGATCAGTGATTCCCAAAGTGGGCGAATTCGCCCCCTGTGGGCGATTTTCAATGCCAACGGGACGAATATTTGTAAAACTGGAATTGGGGGCGAAAATTCTAGTAAAATTTTGAGCATCGACATTCGCAGAAGTCACTCATTTTACTATAAGATTATTTTCTCATACAATTAAGCATAAGCATAGATGACCTACGATTCGTAGTTGCTACTCCCCGCAGGAGCAGGCGTCGAGGTCGAAAAATCAAACACTACTGAACGATCGCGGCACTTTTTCACTTCACTCGACCGACGCGCGACATGCTTGATCCTGCCCTCATCGCTCGTCCCCGCAGGAGCAAGCGTCAAGGTCGAAAGATCAAACACTACTCTAAAAGATTATTTTCTCATACAAATAAGAATTATTAATTCCATGCCTCTCTTTGTTAATACTTCTAAGTATTCCATTTTCAAATCATGTTAAGCAAAATGCGCGTGTTTTTTAATCTTATGTGAATTTTAAAACGTATCACGGATATTTTTCAAAAATATACATGTTCTCCTGTTTTTGAAAAAATATATCACCTTTTAATCTTATCAATCTCTCTTCACCATTTATCTTAAATTTCTGAAACTTATTTTAAAAAAATAATAAAACAGGTGATGTATAACGAAAAACTAGCGAATCTTGAAAACCAGGAAGTGGACCGTAAGAGTGTATAGGCGGTCGCAGTCAGTGGCGTAGCTAGGGTTTTTGGGGCCCGGTGCGGTGTTCGATTAAGGGGCCCTCAAAAAATAAATGTGAACGCCGTCAAAATGCGAGCGCTAATGTGAAATCAACTGTTGAAATAAACGATGACCAAATTGTTTTTAGAGAATTATGACTAATATGATGGAACTTATGTAGATATGTTGATAATGTTGTTGTAGTCGTTTAATGAAAAAAAAATCAGGTAATGATTCATCTTCTTCTTCTTTCTGGCGTTACGTCCCCACTGGGACAAAGCCTGCTTCTCAGCTTAGTGTTCTTATGAGCATTTCCACAATTATTAACTGAGAGCTTACTATGCCAATGACCATTTTTGCATGCGTATAACGTGTGGCAGGTACGAAGATACTCTATGCCCTGGGAAGTCGAGAAAATTTCCAACCCGAAAAGATCCTCGACCGGTGGGATTCGAACCCACGACCCTCAGCTTGGTCTTGCTGAATATCTGCGCGTTTACCGCTACGGCTATCTGGGCCGTAATGATTCATATACAACTTTAATCGGGAATTCTATCGAAAGGTTGACACTTCCTAAATTTAGTGTTTTGTTTGATTTTGAAATTATTGATGGAAAGAAAGCCTTAAATTAATAAATTTGCCCAAAGTTTGCTTCAACTAATTACAAAATGTATTCCAATGATTTCATTAGGTGTTCGTTTTGTGATTTTCACGAACTTCCTAAAAAATATTATACCTTTAGAAATTCAACGTAGAATTCTCCTTAGGAAAGCCATAAAAGTTACCTCAGAGATTCCAGCATGAATTCCTTCAAAAAACCTTCCAGAAATTTTTCAAGAAAATCATGAGTACTTCAGGGATGTTTACAATGATATTGCTACCATTTTCTCAAATTTTCCACCAAGATTCCCGTTTACAATATCTTTAAGATTTCAAAAAGTATTTTTTTCAAAGGATTTTCAAGAATTTCCTTCAAATAATCGTTCAGATTTCAACCAGTAAATTCTTTCAGGTATTAATCCGGAGATTGATCCTAAGATCTCTTCGGGAATTAGAGAAAAGTTTCCAAATGTGCCTTCAAATAATTTCCCCAGACATTTTTCCACTAATATCTCCAGAAAAAAGAAATATTTGATTATTTTTTTCAAAATTTCGGGAAATATTTCAAAGGTTCCCAAATTCACAAATAAATGTCTGATGAAACTTGATTAAGTTTGAAAGTAAACCATGATGAACTTTCACAAAGTGCTCTGAAAGAACTATTGGACTCTTGAGGAAATCTTGAAGGATTTCGTAGATAAATTGCTTTGCTGACTGGAATTACTACAATATTTACTATGATCTTAAGAAAAAGCCATGAAGATTTTACTTGAAAAATACACGAGAAATCGTTAGGAAGAACCGCAGAAGCAATTTCGCATAAAATGTTGGGAAGTTTTTAGAGAGGAGCTTCATGAAGAATTCCAAGTAAATTTGAAGAAGAATTCCTGGAAAAGTATTGAATATATTTCCTCGGATAATCCCTGCAGTATTTTTTTGAAGCACATTCTAGGGTAAATGTGGGTGAACCCTTAAAAAAATCCATATACAAAATATACAGTACAGTAGTATGATTTAAAAAAAAAATCCTGTAGGAAGCTCTGGAAGATCTCCTCTAGTTACATTTGGGGAAATCATAATGGTCGAGAAAAGCTTCATAATGCTCATGTATTTCAAAAAGCAAATTACGAGGCAATTCCTCTAACCATCTCTTGAAACAATGCTGGAAGGTTTTTGGGAGACTTCGTGTTGGAATCAATAGAGAAATTTCTGAACTTACAGAAGTATACCCAGGGCTGGTAGCAAAAAGTAGTGAAAAGTTATTTTAATGACCAGATTTGAAAAATAAGTGACTAAATTGTGATTTCCGATTCTCGAAAAAGTGACTTAAAGTGACTTGAAAATCAAAACGTAATTAGTTTTATTTCAGTTCTACTACACTGTTTTACGATGAAGAAGGGAATACCCAAAATGATCTACTACAGGTAGTAGGTCTAGTTGACTACCAAATTTGGAATTTTTTATTGTACCTTCAAAATTTCAAGATATTGTGAACAATTTTAAACAGAAAAGTTAGCATTTACGTAAATAATCCTCTTTTAGTAGATTTCCAACCGTTTCAAAGTTTTAGAAAGATGCTTTGAAGAAGATTACAGATTGTGTCTTTTATATCACCAAAGTATTTTATTTTGTAATGTTAATTTAAAAAAGAGTTTGGTATACATGTGACATTTTTTTTCAAACTCTCAAAAAATGATATATTAAAAACCGCTAAAATTTAATTTATTACTTCAAGCCGATAATAATTATAGCGTATAGAGAAGTTGAATCATATATAATATTCACAGAAGGATACTTTCTATTAGTTTAACTAGATCAAGATAACGGAAAATGTAATATTTGGTCATCAATCAATATCCGACTCCCCACATTTCTTTGAAGAAACCATGCATGATTTGATGGCCGATTCAACGAAAACGATAAATTCTATGAAGTATTTCTGTATTACGTATTAATCCACTACCGTTTTGATTAATATTACAGACAGCTTCAAATTCCGGACACTCAACTTTGTATAGGTGGAGACGAACCAGCCACAGGCTGAAAGTCTCGATAATAAAGATGATAATAATAATAACTTTGTATGGGAAATATTTCACACGAAATGTTTCATTTTTTGCCGCTCAAATATTCTTACTTTCGAGGATCATTTTAGTAAACATTTTACATAGATATATATGCATGAACATACAACATACTAATAATAACTTAGATACTATAACAAATTAAGTGGAATTCTATGAAAGATAAACTTTTTTTCACAAAAAAAAACATGAACATGAGTTTTCATACAGACATTAAGTTAAATTTAAACTTAGTGTAAATTGAAACAAGGCCTCTTCGTAATTTTCTCTCGTGTGACTTTTTAACGAAAAAAGTGACTCACATTTCACACGAAATGTTTCAATTTTTGTTGCTCAAAAGTTCTTATTTTCGAGGCTCGTTTTAATAAGCATTTTCCATAGATACATATGAAAATTTATAATGCCCAACTGTATAAGACGTTTCTTCGGTGATTCAACGTTTTCAATTGATGATTTCACTTTTTAGATTATGATTTTCATTAGCTGTCCGGAATTCGAATAAAAATGTACGGAATATGAAGCAAAACTAAGGGAGCGTCCGGAATAAAAATCATGAAAATTCCACATATTTCTATTTATTTAAAATTATTCATGTTATGGAATCAAAATCTTCAGTCATCGCTCGAAAGTTAAGTGTTTTGAAGTTTCGATAACACATAGGAATCATACAGAATGATTAATTTTATATGCTTTATGATGAGTTATGCTTCACTGAGGCCATAAGTGTCTGTAATATGAATCAAAATGGTATTAGAATTTCTGAAGTTTTTCCTCGAGGAATCTGAAAAGAAAAACTCCTAAAGAACCTGTGAAAAAAATTGCTTGAAATAGAAACTTTCAAGATCTTCAAAATATAGCCTAAGCTAAGCCTAAAAAAAGAGATCTTCTACCAAACAATGTGTACAAACCATGTCCCGAAGATGGTAACTGATTTCTATTCTAAATTATAATTGAAATGAAAAACGGCAAGGTCATACCTCCAAATCAGTTTCAGATACGATTATGGGTCTCGCACGTTTAGATAGATCCGTATGAATTATATAATTAAACCGAGTTATCGAGAATGAGTTTTGAGGTATTTAAGCCTTTCTAATCACTAATACAATTGATTATGGGGCCCTACACATTGACGATCAACGTCACCTTCAAACAAGTGTTCATCTGCTTTTAATCTGTTAGTTTTCTAAAAATCAAATTCATTATATTTAATGAAACTCTTACCACGATTTGGGGGCCCCTATGAACTCGGGGCCCGGTGCGGACCGCACCCACCGCACCCCCCTAGCTACGCTACTGGTCGCAGTTGAGTAAAAAATAACTCCGAATCCAGAAATAAAAGCATAATAATTGTTTATTTTTATGTTTTAAATTACTAATCAGTTGATCATTTTGATAACACTGCGGAACACGTTTTTGTCTCAAGCACCGAAATACCGCTATTCTCCCAATTAAGAGTTGCTGAATCCATTACCGTTTTCAAAAATATCATAGCACGTCTAGTTTTTGAGATATTGTCTGATAAAAATGCAAAAAATGACTATTTTAGCTAACTTGCATGCAAGTTCGCCAGCTTGTAAGTTAATTTATTTGCTGAATTTGCCACAGAGTTCAAACTTTGTGTGTATAACAATACTTATCGGCAAAGTTTATAATACTTTCGATGCGGAAAAGTTATTTTTTGATGGTTTAAAAAAGTCTTGCGGTTATTTAATACAAAAATATAAATTACATATCAGGGGAGCGATTCTAAACTCGAAAACTCAATTTCTAGTGCCGAGAAATTTTCATCATGATTTCGGAGCCCCTAAGAACCCGGGGCCCGGTGCGGACCGCTCCCACCGCACCCCCCTAGCTACGCTACTGCGTTGGGCAGGCATACTATAAAAGCAACACGCCGTATCAGCCAGCGATGAACATGATGCTATTATTTCCAACGTCTTTCAGTTGTGATGCATAACTAAATGCTAAGCTTCGCTGTGTATAGATCTGAAAGCCGAGGGCTCGATGCTGGTTGTCGACTTTTTGTTTAATTTTATTTTTCGCCGTCTGTCAGATCGTATTTTGACATTGGATTGTTAATAAACTCTATAAACTTGCCAATATTGATTTGATCTTATAACATCTTAACAAGATATGATTCAATACTTATCTATACTAATTTTTGATCTTTAGTATATTATCTCCAATAAACTGTTTTTGATATTGAGTGATTGCTCAAGAATAACAATAGCTTAGTTAGATATTAAGTTTATGCTTTAAACAAAAAATTATGATATTGTTCAGCTTTTCCCACCTGCTCTGGAATGTGCATCGTATTGAAGTGCTTCATAAGCGAATCATGGAAGTACTGCAGGGCTGTCTATTGGAATATAACGTTTTCTATGTCGAGCTGTCGAGATAGTACTAGGGATAGAAACAGCGGTTTTGGCCAGCCTAGGAGAAAATTTGTAATCCCAACATTTACTGCGAATACGCCAACTCTAAAATTCCATTACATATTGTGTCTGAAAAATATCAGAGCTGAGCAGCAACCCTTTTATGAAATAAAATTCGCGTTGGTCAATATGGCTGGGTGACAAATACGTCCAAAACGTCGAAGAGGCAAAATATCGAAATGACAAAACGTCAAAAGGAGACTTTTTTTGGAAGAATCGTAATAAATCTTCGAGCTGTTCAGTTGAATACCTATAAGTAAATCAATAACCAGATTTATTACTATACCATTCAATTCCTTAAGAGTTTGTATCCTTTGACAGATACGCGTATTTCGACTTCAACTGTAAGGCCGTCTTCTGTAAGTGTCGTGTACTAGAATCGATTAGAAGAAATCCATCGTATGCATTGTATATTTAAACTAGGAATAGTCAGAATTTTCTTCCCCTTTTGCGCCATTCACTGGATAGTGAATTGAACACGATGCGAAAAAATAAATCAGGAAAATCCCTGCTGAAAATTGTCTGTTTTCGACGTTTTGTCTTTCATAATTTTATCCCTCAACCGGTCAATATAGTCCACCAGTATTCAAACTTTTTTCACAAGCGTCGGATTGTTTCGCGGTCTTCGGCAATATTCTTCATCGTACCCATACCTATCGAGGTCTGTTCAGAATTTTTATGGAGGTCAATGGGCGACCTCTGGCGTTTTTTCATTGCAAAACTAAGTTTTCCCATAGCAAATCCCATACAAACTTTGAACGACTGGCGCTAAAATATAGTTTCACCGATCGAGCTGAATTTTTGCACAGTTATTATGGGACCCAAATGCAATCCAAAAAGTGGACTGGAGCGAGAATCAGAATTTTGTCCCACATTAATGTCATCTAAATCCATAACATGTTGTAACACTACAACAATTTGATTTAAACCGCCCATTCAATGACACGCATTGCTTTGTCGAGAGAGAGCATAGCTACCCATCTTGAGCTTCATATTCGCCCATAAGTTGACCGACTTATCAGTCACCACTGACCTAGACCTGCAAACCGAGGCAGTACACGGTTACTCACTTCCTCCGAGCATTGTCCCCGTTCAAGGCACCTTTGTATGGGAAGGAAGCCGTCACTTGTTATTGTTGGTGTTTGTTTTGAGTTGTGATTGTAACGCAATTTTTCAGCGAAAAAGATGCCCGAAGTTCTACGAAATTCTCATAATATGGTGCCCATGGAAATTCCCGATTAAATTTTGTTGACTTCGTATCAAGAGCCTGCAGAAAATGTGCTGCGAATACGTGCATAAAGAATTGAGTCATATTCTTTAAAGATTAATTTTAATGATGTGCGTGTTCGTCATCATGCTTCAGAATTGATAAGGCAAGGGTTCTCTATTGGAAAAACTGGTTGTGACGTACGTAAGATTGAATTCATTTGAAAGGTATTTTCTTACTATATTCAATAAACTGTAAGCAGTTTAAAAAAAAAACATTATACCCTGAAATTTTGAGAACAAACACTATGCGAAAGGAAGTGATAGTCAACTCTTTCTAAATCGATATTGATGGAATCATCAAGTTAGTGAGATATAAAATCCATATTTTTCAATTTCTGAACTTTTCATCATTTTGGCAAAATACATTCAAAATAGTTATTTGAACGAGAAAAAATAGTACAATTTTATTAGAAAACTGAAACATAGAATCAAATTAGAAAGGTATCGAGTAAAGAAGTGTTGATTGTATATAAAAGCTCTATTAAGTAAAGATAATAACGCAATGTATTATATCCCCACAAGGGTAGTGCTGTATTTGAAAGCTTTCAGTTTGCGTTCCAGTTCAAACTTTTGAACGAGGGATCAAGTAGGCTTGAACAATGAGCAGTTCAAAAGTTTGAATCCGTGCGAGCTGAAAATTGAACGTAAAATGAAAACTGTCGTCATGGCAGATACATGACATATATCAATGTGGAAGTTTTGCAAAGGTGTTTGGAAACATTTATGGTTCCATACATTTGTAATGATATGAATTCATTATGTTCTGATGTAGTGTTCATGAGCAAGTGCAGAATCTTACACGAGAGTTTAATGCTTACTAGGTTCTCGTGCAAAATTAGAACGCGATCCGTTCACTTTTATCCCGCGTTCAGTTCAAAATGCATCACTGCTTCAATGTTCCTTATCCTGTTCCCAACTCCGTTCTTACGATAAATTCGTTATAATACAATGTTTCACTAAAATCATCATGAACATTTAAACTCCTGTTTCTACTAAGTTAAATTTTCTTGTTTCATACGTTTCATAAATATCCCCAGTGGGGCTAGCAAGTTTGGACATAAAATATTACTTAATTGAGTAGATATTTTCTATAATTAGTAAATATAATACATAGTCAGAAAATATCAATCATATTTACTGCTTCTGAACATCATTTAGAGCTAACAAGACGTGCCAGGTAAAGTGCATAAACAAAACCAATTGCCTATCAAAAAAATTCCACTTCTTATTGGTTGTTTTGACATAGGCCTACTTCCATAACGTTGAAAAGGATTACAATAGGGCACTTTGTTGTTAGCGAAATGCTTTTGTTTTAAACCTATAACTAAGTATGCTGTTTCACTCAAGAACTTGACTGCACAAGAAATTTGCCCTTTTGAAATGACATATGACATATTTGCTCTCAACTGCGTACTGCGAGCAGAAAAATGTGATTTTATGGACCATTTCTGAAAAGAAATTTTCCATACATCGAGATTCTAAATTCTAATTTCTAAAACAGCTTGCATGCTCTATTGCACTCATTTATTCATACCTGCCACAAATCATCAAATAATGAGCCTTCATACTTTACTGACCTTTAAGTCAGGGGTTTTGGCTGGATAACAACAGGGCAGTCGCACTTGAGATGCCTCTTCCTATCCTAGATTTAATGTAAATCTCACGACAATCAGAATCATCGTTTTCTTCTTGATAAAACTGAAAAGTGTGTTCGGTCGTAAGTTTTGAAATGTCGTTTTATTAAACAGTACCGCCGATGAGGATAACAATGAGTCAGAAAGTTGATAATGGGTCAGAACATAATAACAAATATCTCAGCAAAAATTTAAACCAAAGATGTAGAGTTTGAATGGAGCATTCTTTTCAGATGTCAAAAATTACCAACAAAAATTGGTTGGTAGAGGTAGATAAATTTGAATAAATCATTGAAAAAAGCTCGAAAACAAAGCCTTTTTAAATTTCTGATATCGAGAACATTGAACTTTTAGAACATGGCACTTTTTGAAGCGCCAATACTATGTACCAATACTACACCGGCCTAACTTCCCTTCCGAAGAAAGTCGTCACTATAACTTTTAAAGTCATAAGTGACTATCTCGGGGATGAGATTCGATCCCATGCCAACACCATTTCAACATTTTATATTATTGTCCATCCATAAAACTGTCATTTCTACCTATTTCAAATGATATTCCTTATTCTACATTATGACTGTGGTACCTTTTAGCTGTTCGTACCTAAGGGATTTCTGAGCTATAAATACTGGCGTACGTGACTTTGTGGCCTTGCGGTTAGCGGCGTCAGTCGTTTAGGCGTATTGTGTGACGAAGTGTAGGGGTCGATTCTCGCTCCAGTCGGTGAAAACTTTTTGAAAAATTCAACTCTGGGCCACTAGGTATTTCATGCTATCCCGCTGCCTAATACTAGTGATCGTTCAGTCTATGCAGCCTTTTGCTGAAGACAGTGTAAATTGTTTTCTTTTTTTTAACAATGACAAAAAAGTTTGAAAATCTATTTCCCATCCTTTGTGAATCGCCTTATCTTTGATCCATAGAATTGTTCATAGTATCCTACAATTATTAATCACAGCTTCGTGGAATAGCGAAGAGAAGAAAAATATGAACAATAGTCTAACATAATTGTTTGTGGAGCTTTATAGATTACTCGAGCAAAGTTCAACATCATTGAAAGCATAACAGAAGCTACCAATATTAATATTGAAATATATAAAAAATATAAATATATTGAATATCGAAATGATACCAACAGTGTACTGAGGCAAAAATCTCGCATGATTTTCATAAAATCACACTAATGAACGCATTTTTCATTATTATTACATTTTGTCGTTTCATAAGACACTTGTGTATTCCATACAACTAGATTGAAATTTACACAACTAGGGTCCTTCTTTATAGGGGAAGGGGTGGTAAAATGAACACCTTAAGGAAATCATCTTGTTTCTAATACAAAAACGAGTAATTTGAATAATTCTATCGCACACCATCAAAAATAGGGATGTTATCTATAGCAGCGATATGAATTCAGACTAAAATAGTAAAATTTTCACATATTTTTATCACCAGCAATAAAAGATGCAAATGTTCATTTTACCTGCACTATGTGGGTAAAATGAACAGCTGTTGGTGGTAAAATGAACATCATGCATAAAACGTGAGCAAAACAAAGATTTTTGAAAATTTTCGTTGCATTTCAGAGAATATATCTATTAATGATTGTAACCCATCCAAAAAGAAATCTAAAGGTATCAGTTTTAGCATCATAATGATATGATATTCACCTCACTGAAAAACCTCAAGACCTCCGAGCTAAAAGTTACGTCAGTTCTAATTTTCAATCGTGGTTTTCTAAAATCTTAGTTTTCGTTGATATTTCCACTTCAATTGACCTCCATATCAACCCGAACACTCCGATTTATGATCTAAATCGTCCGTGCGTGATAAAAATTCATTCAAAATTGTTTTTTCTCGACAAAAGGCATGGTGTTCATTTTACCACCCCTGTTCATTTTTCCACCACTTCCCCTAATTATCAATTGTCAATGCGCATCAAATGCGACGATTCAATGCGATATGTTTAATTGACAGAAATTAGCACTAAGAGCGTATGAGCGCTATTCTCGAAAATCAGGAGCAAGTATAGGGCAAACCGACCAGAAGGTGGGTACCAAAACGATGTGAGAAGGACAGCCGTGTCATTCCCCTGAAAAAAAACACGTGAAATACATTTTCTCAGTGCAGGAACTAGCGGCTTTTTACTGCTACCACTGCTACCCCAACGTGTCACTGGTTCTAAAAAGTAAACAACCATACAAAATTCCGACCAAACAATGGTGAAGGCGTAATCAATTTTCTAGAAAACATCCATTTTGGGAATTAAGCCAAATTTGCTGATCAAATTACCATCAGCGCACTGCAGTAGCACGTAGCAAATAACTGCTTGCAAATAATATCTTCCAAGCGCATTGATAACCTGGAATTTTGCGAATAATATTTATTACTTTTCCGCGTTAAGCCCTAAAACTGGTTCTGGACTTAGGTTGGCGGCTTTTCAATTTTACTCCCATTTGACAGCCGCCCTCCACCCTTGGTGCAGGTCTTTCACTATCAGAAATTCAATATATCTTCAATCAAATCTTAAGCTGAACAAATTTCGTCTGTTATTGCTTTTGCTGCTTTCACTAAGCTGTAACTCAACACCGTAAAAGATAGCAACCTAATGATGTGGAATAAAACTCGCCATCATTAATCCGGCTGCTTCTATACAATATGATTTGTTATGCTGCTCAATATATAATTAAGAAGCGCTTTGTCGTCAGTTATACAGCGAGCATACAGCAGTAAGCTGTAATACAACAACTTCTGGCGCATCTACTCAGCTTGTTAGATGTAAACATTGCGTTTGACGTTTCGCACCCTTTTACAGTCTGATGAAGTGGTGTAAGCGTGGCTATGACATCTTTTACGATCATTATAAAATATTGTGTGAACCGTTTTGGATGTAGAACAAAACGGTGTGTTTTCTTTGCCTTTCGATATAGACTGTGGTGGCAACAATGACAGCGTCGAGACTTGTGGATGCAGAGATCGTGAGTTCGATTCCAAGCGGTGGCAGGTAACGTTGGGAACATTAAATTCAGATACTTATGATATGAATTCCGGAAGCTGTGAAACAGCTTGACAATAATATTTAATCAATAATACAGCGAAGCTGTATAAAAATTATTCAAAAGTTGCGAAATGGTTGAGAAAGCGCCGTCCGAAGATGTTACACAGCTACTTGTCGTATAACTGTCGAGATAGAGCAATGATCGGTATGAATAAGAGCTGATAACACAGCTTAAAAGTAGCCTAGTAGATTCGCCAGATTTGTTGGTAAAAGGATGGCATAGAAGCTTTCGTTCGTATGTTCAGCGCCTTTACTCAGCATAAAGCCGTATAAAGAGGGCCTAAAGAATGTTTACATTTGCACTAAATGTTAGTTGGGTATGGCTTCCGAAATTGACGTGTTTGCTGATTTTCCGCTTATTGATTCCGTTTTTGCTGCATTAAAGGGTAAATATTTTCTATTTATCATCAAACCCGCTGTTACTAACACTTTCTTTCGTTCAGATTGAGGAATTGGATCCAAACAGTCATTACTTTTCTTCGAAGAGGACTTTCCAAACGTCTTGGAGCAAGCCAAGGAGAACTGGCTTGTTCATCTTATTTGGCAGTGTACCACCTGAATATTCCTCTAGCCTACCCAAAACAAATCCAAATTTGTGCTTTGATGGATTTCGTTCTTCGGAAATCTCGGCAAGTAACCAGCACGTCGGTGATGTTCTTCTAGAATCCGAAAGAGAATATTCAGAAGATATTCAGATCGATTCATCTATCAAACAGGAGATAAATACAATTGAACAAATTTTGACATTCAAACATTCTATTTCAATGGTAAAGTTTGTAATTTATTTGCAATTCTCCTCTACCCGGGTTACCTGGCATCTTTCGCCTCTCTCAATAATAAATAAGACATCAAAACTCTGAGGGATTGTCCATTAATTACGTGAGAAAATTTTGGAGATTCTTGAACAGAGTAAGATTTTTGAATGAAAAATGAAAACAATTTGCATGACGAGTATGAAGTCATAAACTCATCTCATCCTATCCCTTACGTAATTATTGGACCGCGTCTAAAGTAAACCTACACCAATTGAAGCGTTCTTCAAAACTTTTCTTAATAATAATATTTGGATGCTTTCTCGAAAACTGTAACGTTTTCAATATTTTTGAATGTTTAAACCTCAAGATATATTTGATATTGAACTACTTAAACACAAAGAATGATTAAAAAATTTAAGATAAACAAATTATCACATATGACGAAATAGGGAACCATTATTTCCATAACTGGTACACCTACCCTATTGAAAAATTGTTCCTAATTTTGCGAACATTAGAATAATGAGAACATAACGAAAAAAATGATACCACTACATCACAGGCTACATGATTTTGGACAGTCGCTAATGATTCTTTATCCATGAAGAAGATCCAAATTGGGATCGAAACGATAGAGCCAAGAAAATAAATTCGTGTGCCCTTTATAAGACTGCAAGCCAAAAACGATTAAAAAAATGCTTCACCAATCATGTTTGCTTGACAGTCCAAAAAATTTTTGGTATATAAAATCTGAACATACTTTTTTTTATTTTGCTAAAAATGTCTTAAGTAATACGACAATCTTTTAGTATTTGTTGTCAAAAGACAGTCATTTCTGATGTTTTCCAATATTTTCAAAGGTATTTAATTTTCTATTAATTAATTTACTATTGTAGCAATATAAAGTGAATAAATGCAAGTAATAAAATGAAAAAATGGACTTTTCATTGTTATGGTTTGTCGGCCTGCTGAAAACTGCGTTTATTTTATGCTTTTGTAACGGCAAAATTCCATTTTTAATAAAAATTTGACTCAGAAACCATTGAATGTATGAAAAAAATGTTTGAAATTTAATAGTAATTGACTGATAGAACTATTTTTGGGAACATGTGACAATGTTAAACAATCGTTTCGATGTGTAAAAAAGAATTGTCAATCTAATAAAATAAATACTATACTAATTTTGTTGTAATTTTGTTTATTGTCAAAAAGTCTCGTTCGAAACATATTGCTCGTTGGGCAAGTATATTCTTAAAATGTAAGTACGTTGGACGTTTTTGTCTTTTATTGAAGAAAATGCAGCATTCTTAATACTCTTCCATTGTTAGTCATCCCAATTCCTGGTCTCGTTTATTCTGCCAGAATGGCGAACATTAATTGCGCACGTGATAAGTAGTGACCTTTCCGTTGTCATTCACCGTCGTTGACGCTTCACGATGTGACTGCCCGTTGATGTTGGAAGATGACGAGAAGCTCGATACACCGACGAATCCTAAAATTGTAACAGAATTATTACTTTGAGTTATTTGAAGTAAGGAAGGAGTTCTGTTCTTGCAAACGCTTCGCATGTTTCCATGCAAACAGTTATTTTGACTATCACCTCTCGGTAGGCAACACGCAATGCAACGGGTATACACTCTTAATATTTTACACTGGTAAACATTATATACGCTCATTGTTTGCACTTTATGTATGGTAAGAAGAGGGTGAACTAAAATGCCCATAATAGCAAGATGACTAAATGTGTTATGAAATAAGTTCTTCATTTGGCTCCAGTGTACACAGTTCAAAGGGAGATTAAGGTTCCCCAAATTCAAAAAAAGTTTACTACACGATTAGTAACGTTGCTGAAGATTCCCTTCCAATGCAAAATTGCAACAATCATTATTACCTGGTCCTCCTCCCTGTTGTGAAGTAC